>NW_022883179.1:0-14030 GCF_011952255.1 Bombus vosnesenskii
ATAAAATGTTACTGTGCATTTCAAGATTAAATGCACGGTAATTTAGAAACAGTTATGAAGCGGAAACAAATAATTTATTCAGAATAAGAATTCTACGTAATCATGTTAAAAAAAAACGTACTTATAACGCGTTTAAACTCCAAATATGTAAAGACAATAAGGGAAAAGAATTAAACGAAGAATCGTATTTTTTGTAAATTCACACAAGATTTTATCTAAAAAAAAATTAAGATTTTTTGAAGAACATACAAGACGGAACACGAACAATAAAAATGGGATGTTAAATACAAAAAATAGATTGAAATTTAGATTATGAAATATAAAAAAATGATATTGCATAATTTACAATTATTTTCGATAGCTTACGTCAGTATGTTGGAGTGTAAACTATAAAATATTCAAAAACTGATACCATTCAGACATAATTTAGAAAAACAATAAATTGCGGAAACCGATAGTTAAAACTCGATACGATCGATACTCCAAAGCTCTAATCCTAATAATTACTCAGCAATAATAATCGATAATTCATGTTGATTAATGTTTGAACTCCGTTTTTTTTCTGTATGTGTATACAAATTTTGTACAGTTTGATAAAGCGAAATTAAATTATCATCCTTTTGTACTACTTCAAACATTGAGATTTGTCATCTTCAAGGTCGATCACACATAGTTTCAGATTGCGGAGTTGCAAGGGTAATTAATTTTGCAATCGGTTTTCCTTTGATATAGATGTGCATACAAATAGCCATTGATTGACAATATACCGAAGCAATTCTAGTTTAATTTGAAGTCATCGATCCTTTGGTATTTTTGGAAGAATAGTAAAAGTACAGAGAAAACAAGAAAAAATGGCGTTAACTAAAAGATAGCTCCAATGTATCTCATAAATATTATCTATATATCATTTGTAAGATGGAAGTGACCAAGATATCGAATTATACAAAAATTGTATGTAATGATTAATACTTGAACGTTACTTACATTTATGTACATGAAAATTTGATCTTTTATTAACTAGGTTATTGATCGACAAAATGACTTCCTACATAATTCTCCGCCTGAACTGAAATGCATATTTTTTTTTACGCAAGCCTTATGTGTAGCTAGCAACGAGCAAACAGATTAATTACTTTACACACGGTCGTATCTTGTTTGCTGTAGGCGAGTCCTCTCGTGTAATCAACGAAGTACTCAACTTTAAAGCGATAACAGAAGAACATTATTGTATCGATAAAAATCATGCTTTTTTCAAAGAAATATGTAACTCGTATTTTTTTTAAAGCAACCCTCATAACGTATTGAATAAAATAATCATACATTTTTTTTTGTTCAACATTTGTAAAATACGATATTATCAAGATCACCAAGGAGGTAGTCTTCAATTCTTAATGAATATAATAAAAAACATAATTAATGATTGTTTGATGGTTTTATTATTATCTCTATAATACAAAAGCATAACATCGTGTCAACAGTTTATATAGTTCGTATGTTTCTGTAGGAATACACAAATAATAGTTCTCTATCACAACGTAATCTAAAGGGGAAACCCTAACTAAATGACAAAAATATCGGTAATAACTGGAACTAATGAATGTTAAAAGCAATCAGTATATTCCATACAAACTTCCATCAACACGATTCGTTCTTCATTCTCTCAACACACTAAGACCGCAATCTTTAAACGTTTATAAAACCATAAGCAATCGTGAAGTTTAGAATTCGCTAACTGGGCGTCTCTCAATCCAATTTTTGATCTTGGGCAGAAGGAGGACCTTTTTCTCCAGCAGCTTCAGATTCTCGTAATTCTCGATCAGATCAGACTTGTACATAAAGTTCAAATAATCGAGCAGAGCAACGAATGTTAAATCAGCCCAAGAGAGAGTACCATCGTAGAAGTAGCCGTCATTTTCCTTCACTTGCTGGTCCAAACGTTCTAAAATGAACAGCAGCGTCTCTTCAGCAGCCTTGCATTTTGCAGCTTTGACCTTCTCGTCCTCCTCATAGTGGAAGGCGACAATTTCTGAAAATTTGTTTTCAGTTAAATATTATTCGCTAATGTTATACTAATTTGAATACAGTGTTGTGCGAAATTTAAATGATACTGAAGATAGAATTACAATCCTTTTTAATCCTTTGTCTTGTATTGTTGACATACGTGTATCGTTCGATTAAATCAAATATTAAATCGGATTTCAACTAATAAATACCTGAACAGATATGTACTATCTGTTATCAAGATTCTCATAAGATTTATGCAAAACAGCACTGGATATACTCACTATGATGAATATCATGAATAGTATCAACAGTGGCATCAATATGATGATTTGCCCAGTCAGTCTTTCCAGCTAAGTCATATTGTTTGGCTAAGTAACGGCAAATAGCTGTAGACTGAGCAACCTTCCTTCTATCAGCTACGAGCATAGGAAGCTGGCCATAAGGAGTCACTAAAAATATACAACTAATAGAATCAAAGATTCTATCGAACAAACAGATTATGATGCTTCTTAAATATCTAGCTTCCTGTTATCTGTTTTGGAAAGATATAATTTAATTTATTGATAATTTATCAGCAAACAAAGGGCATTGTCTCCTTAGCAATACCTATTGTTCTCCCACATATCTTATAGAGCAATGGAGAGTAAACAATAATCTCTGTTATACTCTGCATAATTGTGTTCTACTTTATTTAGCTACTTTAGTTAAATTAGGAAAGATGAGATTTAAGAAACAGAATTTCTTTAAATTTTAAGCTTACAGGGCTTTATTTCTGGCCAGACGTCCTTTTTGATACGTTCATCTTCAAATGGAATACTAGCATAGCTGAAGAAGAACGGATTGGTTCTGCCAATGCCGTAACTGGGAAGTAAGTCAATTTATAGAGCGGCATCTTCCTGGAAGTATAATGTATACAAAGTAAAAACAAAGAATCATTGATGACAAGAATTATATTATTACAAATTATGAAGTATAAGACAATTTAAGTAAAAAGCATCAACTACTAACTACTCGCATAGCTATTTGTATCTTTATATTTTAATATAGCTTAGATATAAAAAGAATACTATTTTTGGATGTAATAATGTATAAACTTGCGCCAAATATTATAACAAAATATTGCACTTTCTATTTAAGTAGGATAGACATATTACCGGCATTTATCTTTTTTCTATAGCAATGAAATTGTTTATAAAAAAGTTTATAAGAAAACTATCAATTAATGCAAACAACGCATTTCAAAATATTAATTACATTCGCGCGATTCGTTATCTCTAGTATTAATTTAACCATATGGTTCTATACACCCAAGACCCTCTAACAGTAATTTAGTACCATTACTAGTCGTATGTACAATGTATGTTTGTATACAACTTTCGTAACTACAAAACATTCAGCATGATTATATATTCTTCCAAACTTAAGAAACATTTTCTAATTGTATATTTTAATTTATCGATCAATTATGAACATGTAATAACATTTATTTCTTTCAACTACTAATTTTTAAATCATCTGCTGTTCGGTTAATTGAAGGATGTCGGCTTTCTGTAGAAGTATTTCATATTTATTATTTAATTATGAATAAGGAAAAACATACAAAATATAGTTTTTAAACGGTTTATTATTTATAAAGAGAAACTTTGATTCAGGATATATATACTATATATATACTATTTACTTACAATTTTTTTTTAAGACTTCAAAGTCGAAACAAGCACAGGAAATTTCCAAGCCGGTTAACAGAAACTTGAATGAGACAAAAATAACCTTTAGATCAATATATGTTCTTCTTCCCCCTGTTGCTTCCACGTAACTCTTATCCTATTGGTGGAGCTGTGCTGATATGTGAAATTATGACTACATAAAAACATCCGGAAAGACTCATTGAATGATTTTATAGTTTAAGGTTAACAAATTTCCATAAATTAAAGTTGAAAATTTATGAGAACATGTTTTCTGTAACAAAACTTAGTAAAAACAAACTAGTAAGGTTTATAGATTCTTTAATGATTATGTATGTATTCATAAACTAGTTCAATAAACATCGTTCGATAAAACGTCGAACAACACACAACATTGAAGCGCGAAATTTCAAATTCAAGGAAAGATAAATAACAAATATTGCGAACAAATGATATTAAATTTACAATAATCTCATGTAAGAAAAAAAAAAAGGGATAAAAGTAGTACAGAAGATAGAAAAATCTATAAAACTGGTGGCTGGGAAATAGAAAATATATAAATTTATGTTATTAGAGTTTAGTACTTCTGTCGATCAATGTGTTACGACCGTTCGCGGAGAGACGCAGTCGCAGTAGCGAGAGGCGTAAATTCTCGCTACGATTCGGTGAATCGACGCCGCGAAGTAGTCGTTCCCCTGTTTCGGTTAAGATAAGAGGTGGTTAATGGGCGCCATGACACGGCGTATAATGGTGCTGCTTCACGTTTGGCTTCCATAACTTTCTATGAAAGGCGGTGCTGAATTGCATGTACGGGGTTTTTTTATTTATTTGTTGAAATTACAATCAATTCTCGCGTTGAGAATATGTACGAGATGAATGAGTGACTGATCTGTGGGTGTGTCCTATCCGGTGGAAGGATATTGACCGTTCGAAGGATGTGAAATCAGAACTGTCTTGGGAGACGATGCTGTCTCGGAGGAAAGCTAAGGATGGGTGTGTCTAGCGCACGGGACCATCGGATTTGTTGGTGACGATTTTAGTTAGAAGAGTGAAGGAAGTGGCTTCGTTGTTAATTGGTTAACGAAGGGTCTTAACCGCCCTCGAGAGAAAGTGGTTAGTGGGAGGAAAGTTGCAGCATACGTGAGAAAAACTAACTTTCCCTTGTCCAGTCGGGGTAGACAATAGTCTTTAGAAATTCTTCGGAAACAGACGTTTGTTTGGTTTGAAGGATCTTTTCTAGGAAATCTATGAGATTTATGGAAGGTACTTGAAACTATGGAGGATACGCTGCGAGTATCCGGTGACATCTGGTTGCCATATTGCTCGCGGTGCGACGTAACAAAATGGAATAGAAAGATTATACCACAGACGAAATTATACTTTATACTTTATTATACTTTATACTTTATTATTACATTACATCAATTGACATCTTTGGAATTACAACGATTCGATACACATTTTAACGTTTTAAACGTTTTAACGTTTAACATTCAGTTAGAACTTTGTATTGATTAGAGATATTGTAACGACCAGAAATATCGATACATATATCAATACTTTTACCTCGAAATTCGTAGATTCGTACTCTTCATTGTCCATACAAATTGTGTCATATATGTCCAAACCAAATTTAATTTCCAATTTAAAACCAAAATTCTTTTTCGAAAATGGCACTTCTAATTCTTCTTATTCTCACTATTTAATTGCTAGCCGTATCAAGTAACAACGAAAAAAATAATAATATCTAAACGTTAAGCAGGTCCATATTTTTGGGGATACAATTAAAAAAGTAAATCGTCGGTGGAATATTGTTTCACCTATCAAGAATTTTGGAAGGTATAATTAGAAAGGTACAACCTGGGTAGAAAATTGTACTCCTTATCGAGTATTTTTGAAAATATAATTGAGAAAGTGGAATCTGGATAGAGAATTGTTTTACCTACGAAGCATTATAAAAAGTAAGTTTAATAAAACTATACCTTGGATATTTCATATATTTTTTCATATTATACGCATTCGTTAAAATTTTACACTCCCAAACATCCTGCTATACTTGCACAAAAAAGCGCAGTCTAGTAATATCCCCCTCACTGCTCCTCGCATTTTCTTTCTAATCATCTCCCGTTCGCTTTTCCTGATATTATTCTCAGCGTAAGTTCAGAGTGGCGGTTTTTAAACTCAGGAACGCGCGGCTGTTCGTTAAATGAAATATCAAACGTAAGAATTGCCGCAGTCTTAACGCGAGATAATTCATTTCGTGACACAGAGCGCACGTCGTTGAATATTAATTCATATCTCATATAAGTTGCGAATAAAAAAAGCAGATAAAAGAGGACAAAAATCCGATAATTACCGCGAATCTTTACGCAATTTCAAGAAATACAAAAGAAATTTGTTTGTAAGCATGCTACTAAGTATTATTAGAAGTACTGTACTTTCGATATTTTACATATTCTTGCATATTTTCTACATTTTTCTGTATTTTTGTATCCTTAAACTTTCCGTAAACGCGTAAACGTCTGCGCTCTGACAATGACAAGGAAGATTCTACTGATAAAAATAAAGCATCGAATTTCACCGAACTCTCAGCAATGTAATTCTCAGATCATATAAATTAAAAAGAAAGAACAAAAGAAAATACAAATATATATATATATATATTTGTGTATATATATATATATATATATATATACACGTAGCCACAAATCAATTTGGATCACGACAGATAAAATAGGTAGCAATAATGTCTCCACGAACATTATCATAATTTATTGGAATTTACATAAAAGCCAAAGAATGCTATTGTTTCAATGACATGGCGTTTTGTCGAGTTAGATAAATATGAATTGTGTGTTCGGTCGTGTTTCACGCGACGAAAAAGGAAATCACAAGACAAGGTGTCGCCTTGTTGGAAGCAACAAATCGCAATACGAGGGTGGAAATTGGGTGACACCGGGAGGATTACGAGGGATGAGAAATCTGTCGAGAGCGTGAAAGGCTCGCGGTCACCGGGTTTCTCCAGTTCTGTCGCTTTTAACGCCGAGTTCTTCCGCTTCGAGGATAGAAGCTACGAATTATCGAGGCCATTGTCCAAAGATTTTCAAGAATATCCGATGCAACGTCTTGAAATTTACGAGAGCAAGTCTGATAAATTCTTATCTCTGGTCCATTCGTGGCCAATTTTTTAATACCCTCGTAACTTGTAACGACAAATAAAAATATTGGTACAGGCCAATTTTTTTTTAGATAAAATCTTGTGTGAATTTACAAAAAATACGATTCTTCGTTTAATTCTTTTCCCTTATTGTCTTTACATATTTGGAGTTTAAACGCGTTATAAGTACGTTTTTTTAACATGATTACGTAGAATTCTTATTCTGAATAAATTATTTGTTTCCGCTTCATAACTGTTTCTAAATTACAGTGCATTTAATCTTGAAATGCACAGTAACATTTTATACTTTTTACGTTCTAAGGAATTTTCAGGATCGGTTAAAAATTAAATTACAGTAATGGTAATACTCAATATACGTGGATACTTCACTGTTTTGTATAATAATTTGTTATCTTGGCATCGATCAAGGTATTTAATATACAAAGCGTACAGATTAATAAGAATTTTAATTAATCCTTCTTCTATAGTATTCACCGTTCTTTTCGAGCTCGTACCATTTCAAATAGACTTTCGAATGGATTTCAAAGATTTGTCTGTTCAAATAAAACGCGATCTTTTTTATTTCCCTATCAGTCGTCCCGTTACTGTTCCGTTGTTTCCAACAGATTGCAGATTCGTTTAAAAAACATTTGTAACGAAAAACAAACCCACTCGCAGAAATGTTATTCAATATCGCATTTATAACTTTCATAGACATCCTCCTCTCATTGCTATCATTGTAAACAGATTGAAACTTCGTTTGCAAACACTCGCGATTGAAAAAAAAAAGAAGAATTAATGTTAAACAATTTTATCTTGTGTTCCATTTATAATTTTCATAATTGTCTTCCCGACGTTGTATCATTTTAAATTGCTTTTTTCTATCCATCTATGTTGCAGCGAGATCAACGGTCCTAATTACTAAATTGCACGATGTGTTCATACAAATTCACTTTTTATGAACGCGATGAAACGAAATGAAACCTAAGTAGAGATTTGTTTTTTCATCAAACATAACGAGTTTTATACTTTGGATAGATTGCCTCGTTGTGAGAAGGTCTTAATCGTTTATAATTGCGATTAAGTAATTGCAATAAGTCATATTTTTAAGAAACGTTCTCACATGCTGTCACACACTCTAATTAGAAAAGGATCATGAAACATTCGGTTTATGATATTATTTGTTTGTAAATCTTCCTGCTTCCGGAAACTTTTTTAAATATGAAAATATTTATATACAAAATTAAATATTTTTTTCAATATCAACACTTCTTGCGTTTATGTTGTCCTAGTCAGAATTATATTATTTCGTGTATCCTGTTGCTTTTTATATGATAGTCCTCCCGTTGGCCGCGGATTCGTTATCAAGCCTGAGGCCCTCGTCACTAGTGTCACTATTGACAATAAAGGTACCCCACCCGCGACCGGACGATGGAGAACTCCAACACGGAATCGCAATCTCCCGCGAGCCCTGCCCGGGAGGGCGCCTCGAGCTCGGACTCGGAATGTGACTCGAGCTCGGATTCGGATTCAGACTCGACATCAGAAGTGGCATCCGAACATATGTTGTCGGCACGGGATCGTAAGAGTATCGTGCGCGCACTAAAGCGGTCGCTAGGGAAGAAGAAGAAGAAGAAGAAGAAGAAGAAGAAGAAGAAGAAGAAAGGACACCGGGCAACCTGGGTATCGCTACCGCGCTTCAACCCCGAAGCCGCGGACGCAGATCCAGCCGCCTGGTGCACAGCCGTCGGCCTGCTCATGAGGGACCACCCCCTGAAAAACAGCGCACTGTATTCTGCCCTAAACCGTGCCCTAGAGGGTCCGGCAGCGTATTGGCTTGCGCAGATAATGAACGGCGACGAGCTCACCTGGCCAGATTTTAAGGAACAATTCGCCGCGCACTTCGGTGGCCAAGAAGTAGCAGCCGCGTCGCTAATCAAGGTAGCCGAGGAACTACCGCGGGACGGCGAAACACCAGGAGTGCACTTCTTTTACGCTTCTCATCGCTACTTTTGACGAATAACGAACATGTACGGCAGTCTGACCATCTACATGAAAATGATCATGATTGCGGTCTGTGTACCGCCTGCCCTTCTTTATGTCCTTCCGTTAAAGACTGGTAAGTTGATACTGATTACTTATGCGATCGAAATCCTATATAATGGCTACAAAAAATATTTGCATCATTATTCTCGTTTCCTAATGAATCGCTGTTTTAATCAAGTTTTATATTGCATCAAATTTCTGTAGTTACACGAAAGTACTAAATTATAGAAAACTTGATATACACGGATTTAATTAATTGATAAATTAGTCAATATATAGGCATTATTATTTCACGTGAAATTTTACAACGTCAAAACCCTAACATTCCTGTACGAGCAGTATTAATCACAAATTGTGAGAATGCCTACTGATAAGGAAGAAAGATAATATAGAAAACGCAGACTTATGGAAAGAGAATCCCTGACATTAGACACGAATACGCGATTTCACGAAATATTTTATGGTATATATAAGATAGAGAATATATATAGAGTACATATAAGTATATGTAATATCGGAAAATAAGGATAGAAATTTTTTTTCGATTACTTACAATTTATTAATATTAAATTGAATATACAAATATAAATTGGACAGAGAACGATATTTAACGGAAACTAAATGCAATACTCATATCTATATCAAATAACTTTACAGTTATTTGATCACTCTCGTCACAACGAATCTAACACACACACACACTCTCTCTCTCTCTCTCTCTAACAACTCTATCAATTCTCACGACTCTACTCTTCGACGACTCAATTAGCTCTGATCTTCGCCGCGCTTCGAACCCTTAGGAGTAGATCGACCAGGTTTGCACGCTCTGTTCGACCTGGCAACCAGCACAGATCTCGCACCGGATATAGGCGGATTCATCTGTGCGAGCTTACTCCTCAGCTCCTCCAGCGTCAAATCCTCTTCACCCGACAATCGTTCGTCGTTCTACGATATTACAGTATATATAGAGTAAGAATATATATAGAGTATATATAAGTACCAAAAATACATCCTAAGACGTGTGTGCGATCTACGCTGTATGGGACGTGTTATAAATGGTTTCCGCCACTCAACCGCATTTGAATTTGTGAACACGATCGAACAATTGACACGAATTATTAATTCCCGTCTCTACTCTAGTAACGATTTGCTTTGGAACGAGGTCGAATCGTTCTGATTCCGCGCATGATTAACAAATAATTACAGAGGACATCAATTACTTGGATGGTGTTCGCCATTTCAACGTAGCATCGATGACATCCGGTAATTGGACTCAAAGTGATTTGCTTAAACCGATTAATTTGATCAAACCAGCCATCGAAGTGGCGAAATTCAACCTGGGAAGAGGTACTCGCCGCCACCGCCCTCCATCTGCTGGGCTCGCGCGATGGACGTTTTAAACGACTAGCGCTCACGAGTGACATCACGTCGGTGAAACAATTCCAAAGAGAAATGAAGCCCTTCCTATACACGGAGTGGCCAACGCCCCCGCCGTGGAGGTCATTAGCGAGCTCCGGAAACAAACGAGGCAGGTCACCCGCCCCCTGGACCAGGTGTGGCCACTGCGGTATTTACGGACATCCGACATTCGAATGCCGTAAGAGGGCGAAGTGGAAACCGAAGAAGGACCCCCGACGCCCGGAGGAAAGCCGACCGGCGGCACCACCAAAAGCGTTGTGCTTTCACTGCCACATGCCGGGACACATCGCGTCTCGCTGTCCATCGCGGCGAGAAGAAAAACATTGCCCCGAGGACGAGCGCCGGGTCGATGCCTGCATGATGGAAGCCCCGACGGGTAGACTAAGCCAGCAGGCCACACACGAGGACGTGTAAGTGTCAGGATGGCCTAGTCGGAGACGAAAGGACGCCGGGGCCCCTCTGGAACATCAGGACAACACCCTAACCTTGCAACCTAGACCCTAATATAGCCATAACGAAACAATCGCAAGTCCAAACCGATAGCAATCATACGTCGATCGGAGGATCGTGTGTACTGAGACACTCGACTGGAGTCTTGTTTCGGTGGCGTCGTTGGGATGACGAGCAGTCTTGCTAGAGAGCTGATCGGTGAAGGAAGTCGAGTGCCTTACGAGCAGGGAGTGGTGCACGTGTGAGTTAGAGCAAGGGAACCTGTCCTCCCGTTGGTCACGGATTCGTTATCAATCCTGAGGCCCTCGTCACTAGTGTAACTATCGACAATAAAGGTACCCCACGCGGGACCGGACGATGGAGAACTTTAACGCAGAACCGCTACCTCCCGCGAGCCCTCCCCGGGAGGGCGCCTCGAGCTCGGACTCGGAGATTCAGACTCGACATATATATTATTATATATATTATATATACTATTATATCTATATAATATATGTATTTATATCTATAAATATATGTATAAATATATCTATTTAAAAAAATAAAGTTGACCTTCATATATCGCCAATAATATCGCGTGCGTAAAAAGAAACTAATTACATTTAATTCTTTTTTTACATTTATTTATTTTTTATTATTATTTTTTTCAGAACTAATTACATTTAATTATTACATTTACATACATTTAACTATTATTACATACATTTACATACATTTAATTATTATTTTTTTCATAATTATATCTCGTTTGAAATATTTTTCGACATAATTAATTGTTTCAAAAACACATATTCCAGCTTTCTAAATGATTTATTTTGCGTATTATACGAATTATTCCATCTATAAATAAATTGTTCTCTATACACACAAACACGCACACAGTCTGTTAATTACACGAGTTAATTGTATCATTTTTCTCGATAAGTTGACAGAGCAAGGAAAATGAACGATGAACCTACCTACAAACTAATCTACTTCAATGCCCGTGGTCGTGCCGAACATATACGGTACATATTTGCATATACTGGCATCGAGTATACCGACGAGAGGATCCCCGAAGAACTCTGGCCTGAATACAAGGATTGTAAGCGTGAAGAATCGATTTTTACCTTCATCGTTCAACTCTCAGGTATCTACCATTTACTCAAACTTTTCTGTATATAAAACTTTCGTTTCACGTGCAGGCTAAACTTACTTAAAGTAAAATTTCATACGGAATAAAGTCGAACTTTTCATTAAGTTTTGCTTCCGTAATATCGTGTTTATCGAATACCAACTTAATTCACTTACGATTCTCGAATTTTTGTGTTGCAATCTTTATTGTTTGCAATGAATCGAAGCATTTCGAATATTTTGAGAAAACCGTAAATAGGTGACTTAAAATAGGAATACAAAAATACTTCTACGTTTCTCGTTAATTTAAAAACTTTTTAGGACTTGTCGGAAAAAAAGGATAAAAAATTGAAATCAGTTCGGAAATGAACAAGAACATAGCTAAAACGTCGAAAGAACAAAGCAGACATAAAATTCGATCTTCCGTTGCGACATTTCTATCGTAAATAGTATAATAAAAGTTTTACGCAGCATAGTCTTCGATATAATCTTATATGTCGCTTGCAGATAGAGAAACAAAAAATCAACGTAAGTCTGTAAATCAATCCTGTCGGTGTAAAACACAAAATTACGTTCGCAAGAGACATTCGATTTATATTCCTTGCATTTCAATTTTCATTACAAGAACCGTGTACATTTTCTAATATTTTTTCCGTGTCTGGTATTATGCGACGTGAATTTTTTATTCGCAGTTGTAAGTTCACTATCATTGCATAAGATCTTCCCGCGAAACGATATTGATCGTTCCTCGTACATTCAGTACACCGCATCAGACAGATTCGTTCCTTTCCGTGAGAATTACAAATTTTATACTCGATCTTTTATCCTTGATTTTAAAAACTTTAGGTTCTTCTCAACAGTCAAAAACACGCGATACCCTGTCGATCGTAATCGTAAGAAAAGAAAAATAGGAGAAAGAAGACATTTCTGTATTTCTTTACTAGGCCATGTTGATTAAAACCGAAATGATTTCGATTCATCTATTCGCAAGAACGCAACGGCCTCGGAAGCTGTGTTGTGATTTCCTATCGATCGTTTCCCTCTACACAGTGTTCATATGAGCCATGTTTGTTCTTAGCAATGCCTTATAAAAAGCTGCCTGTGCTGGAGATAGACGGGAAACCGGTAGCGCAGAGTAACGCTGTGGCGCGATACTTAGCGAGGAAGTACGATCTAATGGGAAAGGACGAATGGGATGCGATGATATGCGACGAGCTCGTCGATACTCTTGGAGAATTGAAGCAAGGTGAGTAACTGATGAGATGACTTTGCATTTGTCTCACCACAGAGACAGACGTTCAAGAATTCATTGTGAAAAGACGAGTACAAACAAGATACGTATATCTTTCCGTTAAGCGAATGTTACAGTTTGTTTGCAAAAGTCAGTTTTTAGATTATAGAATCGTAGATAGAATTTAGAGGATAGAAACTTTTAGTAGTCACTTTTAGTTTAGTAAAGTCTTATCGACAACAAGCAGACTACGTTATGGTACAACGATTCCAACTGAAGATTTCTATCGACATCACGAATTCGATGTTGGAAGCCATTTTCTTCTCTGCAATCTCAGACGCTCAACTCGAAAGAATCTTTTAGATCCCCCGACAAACACTCGACTCAGGTTATCTATTATCGTAATCTTCCTACGGGATTTTTTTTAACTGCGTTGCGTTAACGAATAACGGGATAACATCACGCTTCTCTCAACGCCTTTCAACGTTCTACAACTTTTATTCTTTGCAAATCCCTGTCTCTATATGATAAACGCTGGTTATCCGCGGAATTTACGATTTCAATTTCTTTAACGAGATATTTATCATATTACACAATTCCTGTAAATGTATTTGTAATTATATCGTCGAAGAATTGTATTTAATTAAGCTATGAAGTTGTGGAATCGTGAGAAGGATTATTTTTATAGAACTGTCTAATTTCCATTCGACATTGATTCAGGATACACATTACTTTTTTTTACATAATACCAGTTTTGTCATTTTTAATTAACAAATACCTCCAAAGGTTGAAGTTTCTAAAATTATCCATTAAATTCTGACAATAAAATAAAAATCCAAATTCTTCCTAAAAAGCTAGTGATCTTTAGTTAAGAGTTCGATTTTTCACATTTTTCAAGGTAAATTAAAAAGATTGTTTAATAGAG
>NW_022883180.1:0-24541 GCF_011952255.1 Bombus vosnesenskii
AATAAAAATATCATTATTAGATGCTCTTTTTAACATTCCGATCCGCATCCTTGCAATATTTTACAATTTTTAACCTAAAAATGTCGCTAGAAAATAGAAAACGAAAAACAATTTGAAAAGCACTAGCTCCCTTGAATGTGAAAATTGTGACGTGGGTGTATGTGCTTTGCCCTGCTTTAAAATATATCACACCCAATTGTATTATTAATTATTAAAGTAAATTATTAAAGTTCACGTATATGTATCGTACCTTTAAGAAAAGTTAACATTTAATTATCCAATGTGCTTGCGTAGAGAACAGCATTATCCGCCACATATTGCGGTGCAGTATCGTTTACGCGTAGTTCGCGTCAAACCCTGCCCTACGAAGGAACGTCCCCGCACAAAATTCAATCGTACCTAAGACGTTAAACCGATCCTTTGCAAGTTTGCTTCACAGAGATACGCTATACGAGTTTTTTGATTGATATCCGAAAAGTTTCTTTCTGTTTATGAGGAAATAATAGACGCACAATGTTATTTGCTTTATATCGTTTTGTCGCATTACGTACGATCCATTTTGTTCTATTGAGATAAACACCGAGACATTTCACAGACTTGGTTTCACGTTTGTACGGAGGTGTTATATTGTAAAAACCTTGTTTGCGAAAAAAGACATTTTTCGGACTACCTAATATATTTCATACGATGCTGTTGCCAAGAAGTATTTATTAACGAAATGCTAAAAATTGTTAGTTGCAAACAAATACTAGGGGAAATTGTTTTATCCGCTTTTACACGCAGAAGAATTTTACGGCTCAATAATATTGCTATTGGAACGAACGAGCCGTTTCGCTAACATCGGAACAAAGTAGAAACGAATCGGTACTTATCAAGGAGAAAACTTTGTCCAGCGTGGGGAAAAGTTTAAAGACCGATGTCCCTCGATCCACGCTGGAGACGGCCGATGAAACAAGGCGAATTACGGGAGATCGGGAGTAGAAGGCAGAACGGGCGGAATAGAAAAGGAATGGATACGGCAAGCTTCGGCCGTGCGATTTCGTATCACGTAGCGTTATCCCCTCGTAAAGTTGGCCACTCGTGCCACTAGCAGAAACTGTATGGCGGGCTCCGAGAGGATTTTAATCGCGCGACGGACGAACGTATCGGTGAAATTACTGGAGAGCCCCGTCGACGTGCCTTTCGTTCCTGCCTGTCCCACGGCTCGGCTGCCACGGATCTAACAGATTTACCGGATCCAACGTGCCGGGATACGAAACTTCGAAACTGGCTAGAAACGACTGCTACGTTAATTGCCGGTCGCTCCCTCGCACCTACTCGTCTATCAGACGACTCCAACTAGTAACCAACGAGCAAACCGCTGATTTCAGGCGTAAATTCAGCTGAAAATCCGTAGCGTGGAACGATGAAAGTGGCCGCACGGAAGAAAATAGCCTGGCGATCAAAAGGCTGGAACGTGCTTTCAGACCCGAACGCTTAGCTGCGCCGCCCCGCACCGAGATCCACTCCGAAGCGCCGCGTTTGCTGTCGAGTTCGGCTACGATTGGCAAACGCAAATCTTACGTGGACGCGCGTTACGCGCGTTCCACGCATTTCAAATTTCACGACGTAACGTACTCGACGACTCAACGTAACGTGGAAAACGCGACAAGATGTTCGAATTTGGAATCATGCGAGCGCGCTGGGTCGATCGGCATGCCATCTGTCAAACGCGCGGCAAATAAATCTGTCGGTGTAATTTTAACGAGCCGCGATACCGCTCGAGGATTATACGGGTAATTTAAATTCCGCTCGCTCGATCGACGCGACTGATGGAACGACGATGCGCCGGCTGAGCCGAGATGAAATGATAAATTAGCGAATGAAACAGCCAAGTATAATAGAATGCCCGGTTAAATATAGAGCGTTTTAAACCGATTAACAGATAACTGCAAATTAGATCGTCCATTAACACGGTTCGTCCACGTTCGAGCGGCATCGTTCGAGAATCAGTCGGAGAATTAGTCTGAGAATTAGTCAGAATACCCTCCGATCGATCGTTTTCCCCCCGAAGTCTCGCATTCGATCTGTTTCGATTCGCCATTCGCGCGATCCGAATTTAAGTTTCACGAATGTGAATACGAACGAGCCGTACGTACCACTGGCTATCGCACGATCGCTGTGGCAAAACGCTGGCGTACAATTACCGCTGTTTGCCGTTAGTTGAAATATATTGTAAACGATATTGCTCGTGCGTGGAAACTCGCTACTTCGCGCAGCCAGTCGAACTGTTCGATATTTATAGCTAGTCGACAAATACCGCGTACCTATCGTCGAGATTCTACGCAAGCATTGCGCGCGTTACAAACCCCTTCTATATCGTGCAATTGTCGTATCGAATAGCCGCTGCTCGAATTTCGCGCTGCGAATCGCATTCGAAAAATTTTATTTATCTGGAAATCGAACGTGCAGATTATTTTTTTAATTCAAGCGACCTAACCCGAGCAGTTAGATTGGCCGAATTTCGATCTCTTTGAAAACTTTGTGACCTCCGAACAACCCGTCTCTAGATGTCTACGATAACTTTGAAATTCTTAAATTCCAATTAATAAGTAAAAACCGGAACGACCAAATTTCACTGGACCGCGTAATCCGCATGAAAATACAAATTCAGCGTCGAATTCGAAGAGATAGATGAAAGAGGGATTCGATGGTAGAGCAAATCGGACGTACGGTTTGTAACACGAGACATTAATACAGTTGGTGGAGCCGCGGAAAGCGGATGGAAATGGAAATTTTCCGATTTTAATATCGGTGAATGCATCGGGACGCGAGAAGAAAGATCAAAAGGTTGACTGTTGATTAATTTGAGCGGCACGCGAGCCACGAGCCCCGAGCCCCGAGCCCCGAGCCCCGAGCCCCGAGCCCCGAGCCCCGAGCCCCGAGCCCCGAGCCCCGAGCCCCGAGCCCCGAGCCGCGAGCGTCGCGATGCTCGCGTGCGCCGAAGCTACTGCGATCGAGCGAGCGTCGTAACCTCGGTAAATAACCCGTCGTATAATATTACGTACACTGATCAACGATTCGGAAAGGGAGTTTCGCTAACCGGGGCATCGCCCCACCGTCGTGCGAAAATAAACTAATTAGCCTTTGGGGACGTCGAGGCATGCCCCTCGACGCCCCAGCGGATTTCAAGTCGTCGATTTTACAGCTAGCTGCTGTTGCGTTCGAACCGTTTGTAAACCAGTGACGCGCAATTTGGGATAGCGATTGCGATCGAAATCCGACCCCTCTCGAGAATCCTACGGAAAGAGAATTTCTTTCGCAGTGGTTGGTCTGGCCGATCCAAGTTTCGGCGCGCGTTGTCGCGATGCCTAATCGCTGCGTTGCCGATCGTCGTTGCCATTGGAACGCGCGGCGAGCGAACAGCCGTGAGTTTGCTCTGTACACTCGAGGCCTGAACTTAAAGGCTTAACGACCTGTTTGCCGTTGCAGCTCGGCAGAAACGAATCTTCGGCGTTCGCCCGAGCTAAACCAGCGAATATTCGAGCGGCCTGCCTCGGATCGGTCGCTGAATTTCTGCTGAAAAATTAATCAACGCGGAACATAAATCGCCAGTGATAAACACGTGAAAAACCATGCGCTGATGAGGGGGGGGGGGGAGAACGGCAACGGCAACGTTGTTGCCAAACGAATGTAATGAACGGCCAAATACGCGTTTGTTTGCAAGTACCCTACGGCGAGCAAATAACGTTACGCGAAATACGCGGCCCGGTTTCATCCAGGGTCGTCCTTTTATACACACGCGTGAAAAATTTCGCGGAAATTCGCACTGGCGACGCAGAATCGGTGCGCGGAAGAAATCTGGCCGACTCCTGTTAAAAAGTTTCTTTCTTACAAAATTTTCCCCGTGGACCGCGCTATCCAGCCGCCCGTGTTTCCATCTCTTCGCCAGGAATTTGGCAACAGAGTTTGCGAAAAGTTACGGGCGCCGACTGGAGAGAACGGCGAGACCGGTTTTTCTAAAATAAAACGATCCTGCGAAATAGACGCGACGAGTGCCCCGGTCAGTCTTGGAAACTCGAGTCTCCGCGAAAACTCCTTCCGCTTCTGGCTATACGTACAAGTATATCAACGCGCGCCTTGCAACGCGTCTCGTGCCGTTTTTCTCCTATTCTGCTGGCACGTTTCTCAAAGAGAATACCTAATACCAAGGTGGCCTTCGCTTTACGCGTATGTGCGATTCCCGCGATGGAAAAAACGTCGCGCTGTTCAGCAAACCAGCGTCCAAGCAACGACAATACGTATACGACGTTGAATAAATCAACGAATGTTCGCGTATAGAAACTTCTAAAAAATATTCGCTGTCGAAAAATAGAAAAATGCCTACTCGTGCAAAGATCAGCGGGAAACGAAACGTTTTTCGACTCGTAACCAAGCGTTATAGTCACAGGAATGTAACGAAACGGCGCGCAAACAATCGACGCGAAACCATCGTGACGCAAAATCATTTCGCGACAGGGAGCGCGGGTCCGACCGTAGCGAAAAAACAGCATCCAGCCCGCTGTCGTTTCACCCAATGGGGGGTTGTATCGATATATCGAGGCAGCGTCGCTGAAACCTGCTGGTGGCAGAGAGCCAACGATAAGGCCCGCCATCTATAGACCGTAAGAGCCTCCTTTTGTATTAACGACGCTTTCCCGACTGTAATTGAGAGCCTCTGTACTCCGGCCCAACGTCGCCAGGTTATTAAATCCCGGGATATAAATCAGTTAATATTTTCCACGCGCCGCTAGCTCGCACTCTTTTCTTCGCCAGAGAAATGGATTTTCCGCTAAACTTAAATTGCTTAGCGATCGCCGGATGTGAAAGTTTTTTCGAGTCCGTCGATAAAGAGCTTCCGCGTACAACCGACCCGATCAACGTACCATCGACAGGCGACAACTGCCAACGATTTACGACGGTTACGATGGTATTACCTTTTCTCCACGATACTTTTCTTTTTCTTTCCCTTCTTCCGCCGTATTTGAGTTAATCACGATGGTTGGTCGTTTTACGTCATCGTGTACGAGGGACACGCCGAATAAAGTTTGTGGAAAATCATTACTCCACGGATCCTTTTCATCGCGTGTTCCAAGATAGCCGTTGGTGGAATTTTCGACCTCGTTTAAGACCCTTCAACGAACTGAAATCTGCTCGCCAACTTTACTCAGAATTCAATGCTTTTCAATTACAAAGATTTTCCGGTTAACCGTTCCTTAATTAAACATGTAACTATACCGAAACGTTTAAATTACCTTTTGAACCTGGTATACAGGTCAAAACTACTCCAGTTTACTCTGCTTTTTTCAGATCGCCCCTTTCAATTTCGCTGCGCGGAACGTCGGGAAAGGAACTCGAATACGAACGACTATTTCTTTTCTTGCCCCTCGATATCCGCACTACGCACGCGTTCGTTAGGCGTTCGCGACCGTTGCCACGTATGTCTTCTTCCAAATATTCGACGGAAGGATGTAGGAAGCATGTCGGCCTTACACTTTCATGATATGGCGCTTTGTATCGCGAAGCCATCGAAAAGAGTTCCGTCGGCGAGTGCCGCCACGAATATATGGGCGGTGTAAAGCAGACCAGTAAACAGCTACATACCGTTTTATACGAAAGTCCCAAAAATGGAGGCGAAAATTACTTTTTTGCGGATTGGAAATATCAACAATAAATTCTTACTTATTATACAACGCAAACCAGAAGAAAAAGAATAAAAACAAAATAACGCATTTGCAATTCGTACGTCGCTTGATGGGTCAATTAATTGGGCATTTTCGTGACGCCGACCTCAAGAATACTTCATCATCTTCTGGAACAGCAGAAAGACTAAACGGCCTTTTACATGTCATTCGGCGAGATGACACAGAAGGAAGTAAAGATCGTGTGGTATGTTGTACACGGAAAATCAAAGGTAGAAGAAGAGAATCGATGTACTATTATGCCACTCGTTTGGTTAAACCGGCCCTGCATACACGGAATTGCTTCGAAAAATACCACACCGTGCAAGTATATGAAAGGAGTCATAAACGTAGCAAAAGTAAGTATCTTTTCCTGGATTTTGACAGAAAAATTCTGTTATATTCAAACAAAGTCCTAGTTTTTATTACGCAAATGTTTTTTCGCATAGAATTAACACCAATGAATAAACGGATAACAGAAGAATTAAACGAAGTGGAACTAGTACAGTGCATAAAAGTACTATTGAAACCAAGCGAAAACATGGAAAGATCGAATTCCGTACCCGGATTACCTATAGAAATCATGTCTATAGAAATCATCTAAAGCACAAAAGATAAAAACAAGAAAAAGGATAGTAACACGGGGAACCAATCATCCTACAAAGAATTAGTACATTAAAATAAAAGATCAAACGCAACGGTGAAAAATTACTAGCGTTGCTGGAAAAGAAAAAGAAGAGCAGAATAACAGAGGAACAACGAGAGTGAATACGAAATTAGAAAAGCTTTCCACAACTTCATAAGAAACTACTGGAAATGTAGAATGGAAAACATATCCAAATAAAAACCCAAAGAACTTTCACCATCGATTAACTGCGTCTTCCGCCCAAAAAACCACAACATAAGTGATATACTCTGACACAACCAGAACGGATACAAATAGGAACTCATGAAAGCCGACATGTACCGTCACACAATTCGACGAAGACAATAAGATAATCATTATCGAAAACCATGAGATACTAAACATACTAACATAGAGAAATAACATTTATTGTCTGGATGGTTATAAAGTATAAGGAGAAAGCTTAGGATATTGGCAAAGACGACTGAATTCCAACTGAAATATTCAGCATATACCGAATGGGAAAAACGGTCAGAGTCTACTTGGGGGTACGTGACTGCTGGGCCGCATGGGCACGCTCCGCGTTACATAGACGAAACCTTGAGTATCTCCAAATAAAGGGCCTAAAAAGGCTAATTTGGGAAGTCATAAACTAATCGTCTATACTAAGAGCACGCATTGAAACAGTCCACACACAAAATAGCCATATAAGAATATATCAAGTAACCAGCATAATCGCACAAACAACGAACAAACTGACGCAACGCATACTAAGTTGACAATCCAGATTTAATTCTATCTGACATTTCCACAAATTAAAATAAGTTAGATCTAACCTTCAAAAATGAACAATAAAAAAAATTATCGAATTTGGTAACATTGATTTAAAAGAACCTACCTACTATATTTACGCACCTTTCACACATCTACTCCTGCAGCATAATATTTAACAATTGCTTAAATGTCAACTATTTCTCCATTCTGGAAAACAAGAAAGGCAGTAGCATTAAAAAAAGAAGGAAAAGCAACAGTGATTCTGTCAGCTATACCGATGAATTAGACTCTTACTCAACATTTATAAAGTATCCGAATCTATGATAAATAACACTATATACATTGAAAATAACCTAATTCCGGGCACCCAATTTGGCTTCAAATTTAAACATTCAACGATACATGCAATTACAAAATTCATCATATATCTCTTGGGCAAGAGACGAGAGTGATTGCGTCGAAGCGGTGTTCATAGATTTAGAGAGGGCATTCAACACATTCTGGCTGGATTTCTTTCCTTAAGCTCGAAAAAGAGAGCTTCCACACCACGTAATAAAAATAATTTGGAAATCACAAATTAATATAAGCGAATTCAAAACAATTCTGTTCGGGCCGTACATTTCCAAAATATCAGATGCAAAAAGCAATTCCGCCTACACGATATCTACGATACAATAGCAACATATCCATCCCTCACAAAAAAGTCGTTTGCTATTTAGATATACATTCGGATTTCAAATCGAACAAACACACGAATCTACTGCAAACAACTAAATAATAAAGTAAAAATATTCTGCTGCAAACTTCTAATAAAGCTGATCCAGATGTACGGTTGCCCGATTTGATTTAAACAGAAAAGCCAAATTGGTTCAAATGTAAGTGTCTGAGATCATCCTCAATACATATTTAACCATTATATACCATTTATAGGTTTTAGATATTTTTAGTACAGTAATATCGAATAACAAAACTAGTTACTTCAGCAAACGCTCATACCACATTGAGTACACTCGTTCTCGCATTCTTCTCCTGAAGAAAGGAAAAACAATATTGTAGAAAAGTGTCACTTTTGTAGCGACTTAAATTCAATCATTAACTGAAATGTTAAAAATGTAAATCCGACACAAAATATTGTATGGCTACGTCATACCGTCGCGTAACGGTACTTTTGCCAAAACCACATTCCAACTGAAATTCTTTCTTTATTAAGAATATATACGTGTAATATGTATTTTCTCGGGCAATAAATGTTATATATATGTCGGGTTCACATTATGACTAGGGTTAGGGGCGTGAAACGAATCTTCATTTGGATTAGACATTATTGTTATGCAATATTTACTACTGCAAATAGGATTATTACAGCATTTGACAAGTAACCGTGGTAATTAGATACTCGAGAAGCCAATGACAATGATCCTAGGTTCAATAACGAATCCGCGGTCAGCGGGATAACAAAATGCCCTTTTTCTTTCAAAGTCCAAGTTCTACTCAACTTGCTTGTCTACGGTACAAGTATTACTAAAATAACTATTTGTTAAAAAGTAGAATATTCACCGAGCGTAAAGACGCTATGTAACTCGCTGATGTGACCTCACGAGAGAATAACTTTCCGTCGTGATGATGCTGCAGAGGAAAACTATGATGGGGTGTGTCGCAGAACATGAGATCATCGGATTCGCGGAGAGATGCCTTCGTCCGGAAAGTGAGGGAAAGTGACGTTGAGAGAAAGTTGCTAGCAGGAAACGTCGTTCGTGAGAAACATAGATTTCCCCTATCTTTTCGTAGTTGGGACAAAAACTGTTTGTCTGTTTGAAGGACCTTAGTTAACTATATCTTGAGATTTATAACGGGTCCTCAGGCTAGCTGAACATGTACTGTGGAGATGAAGAGGATCTGCATGTCGTGATCCACGAACAGCAACGGTTGGAATGTTTACTGTCGAGTGCCACTACAACTATTTTTTTTTTGTTGAGGTTATTTGATGTATAAACAGAGAAAGTCGTGAATAAATTGTAAGGTAGATAATATATTTTCATACAGAAGTGTAATTATAAGTAAGAATACAATTTGAACTGGTCCAAATCCGCACGCTAGCAGTGTTACCCTATAACTGAAAACCCCGAAGCCAACGTCGCCTGTCTACTGTTTAAGGTCTGCCTTCGTCGCTGTCTTTTGTCTATACGCTCTCGATGGTTTCAGTACTTGAGAAAACTAAAAAGACCAGATGTAGAGTTTTCCTGGAAGTAATGATCACTTCAACAATTTTTGACGAGAGCTACACTATTACTCCATACCTTTGTTAGACAAAACGTTGATTCCTTGACCGCGGCTACGTTCGGCGACTGGTTGTCGCCTCGAGCCGAAGCTCATTGTCACATATCTCGAGAAAATACAATCGGATTGAATGACGATAATTGCTTAATTACGGCTATGGTAGAATCTAGGTTACAGTGTTAAGGGATCTTCCCAAAGTTCCAAAGGGAAGGTTCCGGTGTCCTTTCATCTCCGACATATAGAAATATAAATAACACTCGTTCTCGTCCATTTACGGAAGTCAAGCAGCGCTATGGATAGTACTTAGATAGATTACACCAAATAATAGTCATAATTTAGAACATGTTACGTAACAAACAATTTTACGTAACAGCCAGAACAGTTTAAACAAAGTATCTAAAATCAAAGACGACCCATAACAAGAAGCCGTGAACTCCCCCATTTTATTTAATTTATAGCGATGTAAATTGTAGCGCAAATAGCGATAAAAATAAAGAAGCGATAATATTCGCGAATGACCTACTAATATGCGCGAGAGACAATAAAGCTTTAAAATCCGAAAGCCATCTACAACAAATATTCGACAAAATGCATGGCTATTTATGGACAGTAGAAATTAATATAAGCAAGTGAAAGACAATTTTATTCTAGCTGTACACCTCTGAAATATTAGGGACAAAATACGATGTACGCAGATATGTCAAGAAATTTCTCTTATACGACAGCAACAATAACAACCAGCCAATGTTTCGCGCAATGGAAACACGAATTGAAGACTAAGTTGAAAAACACGATTTCAAACTACTTGCTCAGGCTGTTGTTTTAGAATCATCTCGTTATCAGACCAACATTTGCAGAATAATCACTGAGCAGACGTAAATGAAATTGATAAATAACGAATTCTTTGCAATAATAATACTTAACAATGAACAAAAAGGAGACATTTTGCAAACGGGACCAGTCAATGGACTACTCTTAAAAGATGCAAAAGGTTTCATCTCGATAGCTCGATCCAATCCAGAATAACTGATGAATTTGTATATATAAAAATTGGATTTTTGAAAAAAAAAATAGTTTACAAAAAAGAAATAGAAAAATATTTTATATCTGAACCAACGGGAAATTATGTCTTACAAGGAGCAAAAAGTGTCATTCCGATTGATCAAGCCGTTCCCGAAAAATCGGTAAACATAACAGAAAGAAAAATATACATGTCGAATTGAGTCATTTTCCACCTTTTCCAATGTCGATGTCGTAAAATGTAACCCTCTTTTCTCATTTCTAGCAATAACTTCTAAGTCAGTACTGTGTACTAAAATAGCACCTTATAAATTTGATAATATAATTGATTAGTTTCAATTCCATTCTTTTTAAACAAAAAATGCTATTGGTTATTTCCAATTACTGAGTAAATCGCTTGTCATGAAAAACTGCGCACTACTTGTTTTCCTGCAAAATTCGAAATCCTCAAAACCTTCAATAATTTGTTCATTTCAGTGGAAACTAAAATATCTCTTTATTGACATTTTTTCGTATAGAAGAACAGAGTTCCCGTCAAAATCATTTTTTCGCTACTTTCATTCTTAATGAATCAAACAAATTTCGACATGTACATAACCAAGTATTAATTACACCGAATCAATGAATGATTATGCCAGGATTTGAAATATTAAACTTGCGAGTATCACGAATTTCTACTCAGAGAAGGTGAAACGTAATATGGCGTTAGAAAAACACTATTCGTCTGCCAGGAAGAGATAACTGCATCGGTATAAACATTAAACTGAAACCACAGATTCTACACGCGTTTGCCTTTTTCAGGCATACATCACTAATGTTACTGAAGATAAATTCTCGCCTACGCTTTCTAATGCTTTACGCTTCACTCACTCTCTCGTTGTCCTTACTTGAATACAAACAAAGAATAGTATTCTTCCCTAATCTTCCAGAAGAACAAAAATGATTTTTAATAGCGATACGTTACAATTTATAATCGTACGTCTATTACAACCTGTTGTTTTTATTTTAAAACAAACAGAAATACATACCTTATCCAAACATCAACGATATTTTATCAACAAGTGACGGTTATTATATCAACTGAAATTTTGTGGTATATTTACTTAACACGCAAAATAACAAGTCATCTGGTGGCACCAATTGATATCTACTTTTATTTTATGCATTTCATAGTAAAAGATCATTCGCATTTGTATATTAACCCAAATATAATATAATCTTAAACCTAAATTTACTAATTGTGGATATTTATTGACAGATAGTAATTTAAAAATTCATATCCATACTCATTCCTATTTTGCACATTTTTTTGTTTTGAGAGGAGAGGAGAATGCAGTTACGCATAACTAGGTACGTTAGCGCGCGCCTGGATTATGCGGGACTTGGCAAGATGATAGCACCTCTACCCACCAAAAAACCCCTCCTCTGTCTCTCTCCTCTATCGGTACAAGAACCAACCCTGGAACCACCTCTCGGCATTACTTCAGGGTTGGTCTTCTTACTGAGTGTACCTCTCATCTTATTATGATCTTCTTCTAGTTAATCCTCTCCTTCTTCTCTCCATGTTCCTCTCCTTATCTTGTCTACCTGATTGAGCTATCATTTTCTTTCGGCAAAGCCCTTGGAATCTAGCCCAGTTCTCCTCGCTATTGACGACCACGTCGATTACGTTATTGGTTGCCAGTATTTCGCCTACGTAATTATCCAACAACGTACTTCCATTGTCCCATCTGGGGCAATTGAACAACGCATGCTCTGCATCTTCACCTTCGACATCACAATCCCAGCATCTTGGGTGTGTCTCTTTCCTAATCGTTCTCTATTAAAAATGCAGGCGTCGTCAATCAGCTTTCTGGTCCAATTATCCTCTCTGCAGTAGAGCTACTCTTCCCTTCATCTTTTATTCGATCACTATCGACATCTTCGGAATGTTATTGTTTTTCCGTATTGCTAGGGCTTTGACACATATCGGTGTGGCATAAAGCACCACCGACTCCCGCACTCCGTAATAGTTTCCTAACTGAGTCGATGGGCCCATTGACGTTCGGCAACGATGTCCTAATCGCTCCTATTAGGGTATCAACCATGACACACACCTTTCCTAGATGTAATGAGAATTTTCTATTATTGTCCTATTGCACCCCAAGATACCTAACCTTCTATTTAGTCATCAACAGGTACTTGCCCATATTGACGTCCTTGACCTTGTGATACGATTTCCGGTAAGTAGAATCACCTCCGTCTTGTCTTGAGCTAATTTCAATCCAGTTTCGGTACACCACCAATTCTTCCGCTACTTCAATATCGGGCCTACCACCAATCGTGGGACTCCTCTGAATTTTCCTACTAGGCTTAAAGGGATCACCTTCCTCGTCCCCCCTAATCCTCGGTGCAACCGATATGGTGACGTTGTGACTTATTCTGATGTCCGACACTATCCTTGGGTTTTCAATACTAACCGCCAACCTCTTGCTGTTCGCCTTTGCCCCAGTCGCTGCTACTGTACAAGGGGCTGCCTGGGGTTCCACCTCCTAGCCAAAACCGTTCGAATGTATCCAATCATAACCGAAAGAACTCGCCAAGTCGTCAACAAAGAGCCAGTATAATAGAAATAAAACATATATAACGAATAAATAAATAAATAAGTATCTAGGAGCAATACATAGTAATATCCTCATAATTAAATATTATCTTAGAAATTTCTACACAGCTACAATAAACTAAATCTATCAAGCTAAATTTATATAACGCTAAAATAAACTAAATATATCAAGCTAACGCCTGCGCTTCAATAAGAGGCCTGATGATACATACGCAGATCACCGCATGTATAAATAGATAATATAGTAATAAATAAATAAACAATCAGCTAACTAAATAAATAAATAAATGAATAATAACTAAATAATAAATAAACCAACATAACTAATAATAAATATTAATAATAAATAAGTAAATAAATAAATAATATCAAAACAAATAAATAATAAATAATCAACCAATAGTTAAATAAATAAACGAGTAAAGTAAATAAATAATATATATAAGAAACGCATATACCTGCATTCCCCAACCCACACGACGCCGCGTAACTCAAATAAAGCCTCCACGTACGCAGCACCCTTCATACTCATTTATTCTTATTTATTCACCAAGGAAGTTTGGCTCGAGTGGCAAAATAAATAAAATAAATAAAATAAACGATATATAACTAGAACTCTGGTCGACCCGACTTTATTTCTTCATAATAGGAACTTAAGTCGAGCCGGCCGTACATACCCTAGTGTGCTGCCCGTAAGGTGGCGACGCCACACATCGACGCGACAAACCACCTCGCCTGCGCATCGTTCGGCACCACGCGTACGTCCTGCCACTACCATTACAATAATGGCGTCAAATCTATCCACGTGCGCGTCTCGATATTAAAGAAAATCGCGTATTTCTTGTATCTCACGTTGTCGCGCAATGCGAGTGCTACATCACATCCAGTAATACTCAATAACAATTCTTACCCGCTAGTATAAACTCTACGGCGAATACAATCCTCTCCACGCCACGCAGGTGCTCGCCGAGCCCCTGTTTGCCAGCAGGAGCCCGCGACCCGCTGCCCAATCGGTAAGCGTCCGTCCCCGAGAGTTGGTCCTGGGATTTCCCCATTGCATCGAGTGGGCATTGAAGTCCCAGAGGACGAGTACCTTGCGGGGGAGGCATCTTCCGACGCACTCGCCGACCCGTTCCAGGAAGTCCCTGTACGCAGCCAGGTCGATGTTGGGGGAGTCGTATACCGCTACCACCATTACTCCACTCCCGTATGGTCTGGAAGAGCAGATCTTGCGCCCTTCTCGACCTACAGAGATTGCATTGGAGGAGGCGCTTGAACTACTCGGTCACCTCTATGGCCTCCTCCCGACCATCTGCCGCTGCTGCTTTGGCGGTTCTCCCTGGTGTCCTTTCCGCAGCTGCTGGCTCGCGGATTGGTCTCCTCCTCTTGACTTTCGGGGGGGGGGGCATTCCGCACCGCCCATCCTGTGATTGGCGGGCGTCGCGAGCGACTCGCACAGGGAGCACTTGGGAGCAGAGGCGGGACAGCCTCTGGCGCGGTGTCCGCTTCCGCCGCAACTGTAACACAGGTGCCCTCGATCCTCGTTGGACACGCATGTTGCGCGTACGTGCCCCACCTCCAGGCACCTGAAGCGCTGCAGGGGCCGCTTCGGGATGGCTCGAATCCTGGCGGTTGACCAGCCCAGGGCTATTTTCCCTGCCTGGGATACTTTCCGGGCTCCTGCCACCGGGCACTTGATCCAGGCAGACCCTAGGCCACCTCTGCCGCCGTTCTCGCCGACCTGAACCTCCGCGCAGCCGCATCCTGCCGCCGAGGCCAGTGCTTTCCGCAGCTCCTCCTTCTTGACCGAGATGTCTATCCCGGTCTCTCGAAGCTCCGCCATCCAGGTAGGCGTGGCGACTCTCGCCGCAGTTGGGTATAGCGCCTCGGCCAGACGCGTCGCCAGCAGCGTCGCCAGCAGCGTCGCCAGCAGCGTCGCCTTTTCCCTGTCCCTGTCTCCAGGGACTCTGATGATGATGGCGCCCGTCATCGCCTTCTTCATCCCCACCTGCTCCACGCCGAGCTCCGAGAGCGGGACCTTCGCTCCGGCTGCCTCGAGGACGTCGGCGTACGACATCCTTGCTCCCTCGTTCAGCGTCAGAGTCACCGCGGATGTTCGCGGTGCGCGAGGGAGCGTGACCGCCTCGGTGCCTGCGACGGTCCTCTGCTTGTTGCGGCGGCGCTCGCTTTCGCCGCGCCTGTCGTCCTGGTCTGGGATTGCTGCTGGCGTACCCTCGTCGGCGGTGCCACGTTCGCCCCTTTCCTCGCTGTCTCTCCTCCAACGGCGACGGCTGTCTTCCTCTGATTTTTGTTCTTCCGTCTCTTCTTCCTCGCCTCTACCACTCTCCACTCCCCACCCTCCTGCTCCCTCGGGAGTGTAACGTCAATTCACATCAGAGACCAGGCCACACACCACGGACAGGATGGCACCCAGATGTCTGCATATCCTTGGCGCGCACCCTCAATAGCCTTAGAGTAATGTTGTCTCATCGAAATTTGTTACTTTTCATCCAAACTCCAAGGTAAATATATTAAATTAATATACACAATGTATCCGGTTGATCTCAGACCACACATATATTTCGAAATTTATTTTTTATTTATGCCAAATTTAAATAGATATTATTCGTTTTATATGATTAACAAACCATTCCTTATTCAAATCAACTATATAATATTTTCTCTATTGTTGTGCTTCTTAACTCTTATCATTCTAGTTGAAATTATAAATATTCGATTCAATTGCATTTTGTTCTTAATCGAAGTGCCCCAGGATCAATGGACAATCGACGTGGAGACCGAATACTAGTTTTCTTGCCATTATTTCGCGGTTATGCGTTCGGAATGATGAATACGGCAATAAGTTGCGGTGCAGCTGTGTACATAATGCGAAATTTCGAGATAGAAACGTTACTCAGTTCCGTAGAAAAATACAGAATTACGCATATACCTTTGGTCCCTCCAGTTTTAATTAGGTCCTGCGAAGCATCCAATGGTGCCAAATTGCGATTTTAGCAGCGTGAGAGAGATCGTTTCCGGTGCGGCAACGCTGCCGCCGGATGTAACTTTTTCGTCCAAACTACCTAACGTAATACGTTATAACGTTATTCTATAAAACGTAATACGTTATAACGTTATACGGTAAAACGCAATACGTTATAAAATTATATTATATAACGTAACACGTTATAACGTTATACTACCTAACGTAATACGTTATAACGATATACTATAAAACGTAATACGTTATAACGTTACACTATAAAGCATAATATGTTAAAACGTTATACCATATAACGTTATACTATATAACGTAATACGTTATAACGCTTTCTGTGTAACGTCATACGTTATAACGTTATTCTATGTAACGTCATACGTTATAAAATTATACTATATAAAATAATACATTATAACGTTATACTATAAAAAGTAATACATTATAACGTTATACTATATAAAATAATACATTATAACGTTATACTATATAACGTAATACGTTATTACGTTATACTATATAACGTAATACGTTATAACTTTATACTGTATATCGTAATACGTTATAAAGTTATACTATATAACGTAATACGTTGTAACTTTATACTATAAAACGTAATACGTCATAAAGTTTAAGTATATAACGTTATAGTATATAACATAATACGTTATAACGATATACTATATAACGTAATACGTTATAATGCTACACTGCCTAACGTAATTCGTTATAAAGTTATACTATCTAATGTAATACGTTATAAAGTTATACTATACAACGTAATACGTTCGAATGTTATTCCATAAAACGTAATACGTTATAACGTTATACCATATATCGTAATACGTTATAACGTTATTCTATAATATGCAATACGTTATAACATTATACCATATAACGTAATACGTTATAACGTTATACCATATAATGTAATACGTTATAACGTTATTCTATGAAATCCAATACGTTATAACGTTATGCCATATAACGTAAAACGTTAAAGCGTTATTCTATGCAACGTAATACCTTATAAAATTATACTATATAACGCAATACGCTATAACGTTATACCATATACTGTAATACGTTATAACGTTATACTATATAACGTAATACGTTATAACGTTACACTACAAAGCATAATATGTTAAAACGTTATACCATATAACGTTATACTATATAACGTAATACGTTATAACTTTATACTGTATATCGTAATACGTTATAAAGTTATACTATATAACGTAATACGTTGTAACTTTATACTATAAAACGTAATACGTCATAAAGTTTAAGTATATAACGTTATAGTATATAACATAATACGTTATAACGATATACTATATAACGTAATACGTTATAATGCTACACTGCCTAACGTAATTCGTTATAAAGTTATACTATCTAATGTAATACGTTATAACGTTATACTATACAATCTAATACGTTAGAATGTTAATCCTTGGAACGTCATACGTTATAACGTTACACTATATAATGAAATACGGTATAACATTATACTATATAACGTAACACGTTAGAACGATATTCTCTAAAACGTAATACGTTATAACGTTATCCCATTTGACGTAAAACGTTATAACGTTATTCTACAAGACGTTAAACGTTATAACGTTATGCCATATAATGTAATACGTTATAACGTTATTCTATAAAATGCAATACGTTATAACATTATACCATATAACGTAATACGTTATAACGTTATACCATATAACGTAAAACGTTAAAGCGTTATTCTATACATCGTTATACGTTATAAAATTATACTATATAACGCAATACGCTATAACGTTACACTATAAAACATAATATGTTATAACGTTATACCATATAACGTTATACTATATAACGTAATACGTTATAACGTTATTCTGTGTAACGTCATACGTTATAACGTCACGCTATATAATGTAATACGCTAGTACGTGATACTATATAACGTAATACGTTATAACTTTACACTATAAAACGTAATATGTTATAACGTTATACCATATAACGTTATACTATATAATGTAATACGTTATACCTTTACACTATAATACGTAATACGTTACAACGATATACAATATAACGTTAAACTCTATAACGTAATACGTTATAACGTAATACCATATAACGTAATACTTTATAACGTTATTCTATGTAACGCCATGCGTTATAACGTTATTCTATGTAACGTCATACGTTATAAAATTATACTATATAAAGTAATACATTATAACGCTATACTATATACAGTAATACATTATAACGTTATTCTCTAAAACGTAATACGTTATAACGTTATACCATATGTCGTAATACGTTATAACGTTATTCTACAAGACGTTAAACGTTATAACGTTATGCCATATAATGTTATACGTTATAACGTTATTCTATAAAATGCAATACGTTATAACATTATACCATATAACGTAATACGTTATTACGTTATTCTATATAACGTAATACGTTATAACGTTATACTACCTAACGTAATTCGTTATAACGTTATACTATCTAATGTAATACGTTAGAACGTTATACTATACAATGTAATACGTTAGAACGTTATTCCATAAAACGTAATAAGTTATAACGTTATACCATGTAACGTAATACGCTATAACGTTATTCTGTGGAACGTCATACGTTCTAACGTTACACTATATAATGTAATACGGTATATCGTTATTCTATATAAAGTAAGACGTTATAACGTTATTCTGTGAAACGTCGTACGTTATAACGTTATACTACCTAACGTAATACGTTATAATACTACATTACCTAACGTAATTCGTTATAACGTTATACTATGTAATGTAATACGTTATAACGTTATACTATACAATGTAATACGTTAGAATGTTATTCCATAAAACGTGATACGTTATAACGTTATACCGTATATCGTAATACGCTATAACGTTATTCTGTGGAACGTCATACGTTCTAACGTTACACTATATAATGTAATATGGTATAACGTAATACTATATAACATAATACGTTATTACCTTATTCTATATAACGCAATACGTTATAACGTTATTCTGCGGAACGTCATGTGTGATAACGTTAATCTATATAATGTAATACGGTATAACGTTATACCCTATAAGGTAATACGTTATAACGTTATACCATATAACGTAATACGTTATAACATTGTACTATATAACGTAATACGTTATTACGTTATTCTATATAACGTAATACTTTATAACGTAATACGTTATAAAGTTATTCTGCGGAACGTCATGCGTTATAACGTGACTCTATATAATGTAATACGGTATAACGTTATACCATATAACGTAATACGTTATAAGGTTATACCATACAACGTAATACGTTATAACGTAATAATATATAACATAATACGTTATTACCTTATTATATATAAAGTAATACGTTATAACGTTATTCTGCGAAACGTCATGCGTTATAACGTGACTCTATATAATGTAATACGGTATAACGTTATACTATATAACGGAATACGTTAGAACGTTATTCTATGTAACGTTATAAGTTATAACTTGACACTATATAATGTAATACGTTATTACGTTATACTATATAACCTAATACGTAATGACTTTATACTATATAACGTAATACGTTATAACGCTATACTATATAACGTAGTACGTTATAACGTTATTCCATAAAACGTAATACGTTATAACGTTATAGCATATAACGTAATACGTTATATCGTTATAACTTTACACTATAAAACGTAATACGTTATAACGTTATAGCATATATCGTAATACGTTATAACGTTATTCTGTGAAACGTCATACGTTATAACGTCATACTACCTAACGTAATACGTTATGACGTCAAACTATATAACGTAATACGTTATAACGTTATACTACCTAACGTAATACGTTATAACGTTATACTATATAACGTAATACGTTATAACGTTATTCTATGTAACGTCATACGTTATAAAATTATACTATATAAAGTAATACATTATAACGTTATACTATATAACGTAATACGGTATAACGTTATTCTATAAAATGCAATACGTTATAATGTTGTACCATATAACGTAATACGTTATAACGTTATACCATAAAATGCAATACGTTATAACTTTATACTATATAACGTAATACGTTATAACGTTATTCTATGTAACGTCATACGTTACAACGTTACACTATATAACGTAATATGTTATTACGTTGTACTATGAAACGTAATACGTTATAACGTCATACCATATAACTTTATACTATAAGATGTAATGCGTTATAACGTTAACCTATAAAACGTAATACGTTATAAAGTTATACTAAAAAACGTAATACTTTATAACGTTATACCACAAAATGTAATACATTATAACGTTATTCTATAAAACGTAATACGTTATAACGTTATACTATATAACGTAATACGTTATAAAGTTATACTAAAAAACGTAATACGTTATAACTTTATACCGTATAACGTAACACGTCTTAACGTTTTTGTATGTAACGTCATACGTTATAACGTTATACTATATAACGTAACACGTTATAACGTTACACCATATAACGTAATACTTTATAACGTTATTCTATGTAACGTCATACGTTATAACGTTATTCTGTAGAACGTCATACGTTATAACGTTACACCATATAATGTAATACGGTATAACGTTATTCTATATAACGTAATACGTTATTACGTTATACTATGTAACGTAATACGTTATAATGTTATACAACCTAACGTAATACCTTATAACGTTATACTATATAATGTAATACGTTATTACGTTATACTATGCAATGTAATAAGTTAGAACTTTATTCCATAAAACGAAATACGTAATAACGTTATACCATATATCGTAATACGTTATTACGTTATTCTGTGAAACGTCATACGTTATAACGTTACACTATATAATGTAAGACGATATAGCGTTATACTATATAACGTTATACTATATAACGTTATACCGTTATAACGTTATTCTATATGACGTAATACGTTATAACGTTATACTATATAACGTAATACGTTATAATGCTACACTACATAACGTAATTCGTTATAACGTTATACTATCTAATGTAATACGTTATAACGTTATACTTTATAACGTAATACGTTATAACATTATACCATATAATGTAAAACGTTATAACGTTATTCTATGAAATGCAATACGTTATAACGTTATACCATATAACGTAATACGTTATAACGTTATTCTATGTAACGTCATACGTTATAAAATTATACTATATAAAGTTAGACACTATAACATTATACTATATAACGTAATATGGTATAACGTTACACTATAAAACTGAATATGTTATAACGTTATACCATATAACGTAATACGTTATTACGTTATGCCATATAGTGTAATACGTTATAACGTTATCCTATAAAATGCAATACGTTATACCGTTATACCATGTAACGTTATACATTATAGCGTTATTCTATGTAACGTCATACGTTATGAAATTATATTATATAAAGTAATACGTTATAACGTTATACTATATAACGTAATACGTTATAACGTTATACCATATAATGAAATACGCTATAATTTTATTCTATAAAATGCAATACGTTATAACGTTATACCATATAACGTAATACGTTATAACGTTATTCTATGTAACGTCATACGTTATAAAATTATACTATATAAAGTAATACGTTATAACGTTATACTATATAACGTAATACGGTATAACGTTATAGCATATAACGTAATACGTTATATCGTTATAACTTTACACTATAAAACGTAATACGTTATAACGTTATAGCATATATCGTAATACGTTATAACGTTATTCTGTGAAACGTCATACGTTATAACGTCATACTACCTAACGTAATACGTTATGACGTCAAACTATATAACGTAATACGTTATAACGTTATACTACCTACCGTAATACGTTATAACGTTATACTATATAACGTAATACGTTATAACGTTATTCTATGTAACGTCATACGTTATAAAATTATACTATATAAAGTAATACATTATAACGTTATACTATATAACGTAATATGGTATAACGTTATTCTATAAAATGCAATACGTTATAATGTTGTACCATATAACGTAATACGTTATAACGTTATACCATAAAATGCAATACGTTATAACTTTATACTATATAACGTAATACGTTATAACGTTATTCTATGTAACGTCATACGTTACAACGTTACACTATATAATGTAATGTGTTATTACGTTGTACTATAAAACGTAATACGTTATAACGTCATACCATATAACTTTATACTATAAAATGTAATGCGTTATAACGTTAACCTATAAAACGTAATACGTTATAAAGTTATACTAAAAAACGTAATACTTTATAACGTTATACCATAGAATGTAATACATTATAACGTTATTCTATAAAACGTAATACGTTATAACGTTATACTATATAACGTAATACGTTATAAAGTTATACTAAAAAACGTAATACGTTATAACTTTATACCGTATAACGTAACACGTCTTAACGTTTTTGTATGTAACGTCATACGTTATAACGTTATACTATATAACGTAACACGTTATAACGTTACACCATATAACGTAATACTTTATAACGTTATTCTATGTAACGTCATACGTTATAACGTTATTCTGTAGAACGTCATACGTTATAACGTTACACTATATAATGTAATACGGTATAACGTTATTCTATATAACGTAATACGTTATTACGTTATACTATGTAACGTAATACGTTATACCGTTATACAACCTAACGTAATACCTTATAACGTTATACTATATAATGTAATACGTTATTACGTTATACTATGCAATGTAATAAGTTAGAACTTTATTCCATAAAACGAAATACGTAATAACGTTATACCATATATCGTAATACGTTATTACGTTATTCTGTGAAACGTCATACGTTATAACGTTACACTATATAATGTAAGACGATATAGCGTTATACTATATAACGTTATACTATATAACGTTATACCGTTATAACGTTATTCTATATGACGTAATACGTTATAACGTTATACTATATAACGTAATGCGTTCTAAATACTTTGCTACATGATTCGGGAACATGGCGGTTATGCTATCAAATGTAATACGTTTCTCACTTATTTATACTTCTTGTGCGTTATACCATATAATGTAAACGTTCATAACGGTATTCTATAGAAATGCAATGCACGTTATAGCGATTTATACCATATAACATGTCGGTTGGCGTTATTCATCTTATTGGCGCGTCATGCGCGTTATAAGGTGTACTATAAAGTTAGACGCTATAACATTACATGCTATATAATGGCAGCAATACGGTATAACGTTACACTATAAAACTGAATATGTTATAACGTTATACCATATAACGTAATACGTTATTACGTTATGCCATATAGTGTAATACGTTATAACGTTATCCTATAAAATGCAATACGTTATACCGTTATACCATGTAACGTTATACATTATAGCGTTATTCTATGTAACGTCATACGTTATGAAATTATATTATATAAAGTAATACGTTATAACGTTATACTATATAACGTAATACGTTATAACGTTATACCATATAATGAAATACGCTATAATTTTATTCTATAAAATGCAATACGTTATAACGTTATACCATATAACGTAATACGTTATAACGTTATTCTATGTAACGTCATACGTTATAAAATTATACTATATAAAGTAATGCGTTATAACGTTATAATATATAACGTAATACGGTATAACGTTATACTATATAACGTAATACGTTATAACATTACACTATAAAACTGAATATGTTATAACGTTATACCATATAACGTAATACGTTACAACTTTATTTTATGTAACATCATACGTTATAAAGTTATACCATATAACGTAATACGTTATAACGTTATTCAATATAACGTAATACGTTATAACGTTGTACCATATAACGTAATACTTGATAACGTTATTCTATGTAACGTCATGCGTTATAACGTTACACTATATAACGTGATACGATATAACGTTATACTATATAGCGTCATACGTTATAACGTTACACTATATAACGTAACTCGTTATAACGTTATACTATATAACGTAATACGTTATTACGTTATACTATATAACGTAATAAGTTATAACATTATGCTATAAAACGTTATACGTTATAAAGTTATACTATATAACATAATACGTTACAACTTTATACTATAAAACGTAATACGTTATAACGTTATTCTATGTAACGTCATACGTTATAAAGTTATACTATGTAAAGTAATACATTATAACGTTGTACTATATAACGTAAAACGGTATAACGTTATACTATATAACGTAATACGTTATAACATTAAGCTATCAAACTGAATATGTTATAACGTTATACCATATGTCGTAATTCGTTTAAACGTTATTCTATAAAATGCAATACGTTATAATGTTATGCTGTATAACGTAATACGTTATAACGATATACCATATTAAGTAATAC
>NW_022883181.1:0-16898 GCF_011952255.1 Bombus vosnesenskii
CTCCTCTGTCCCCTCCTCTGTCTCTCTCCTCTATCGGTACAAGAACCAACCCTGGAACCACCTCTCGGCATTACTTCAGGGTTGGTCTTCTTACTGAGTGTACCTCTCATCTTATTATGATCTTCTTCTAGTTAATCCTCTCCTTCTTCTCTCCATGTTCCTCTCCTTATCTTGTCTACCTGATTGAGCTATCATTTTCTTTCGGCAAAGCCCTTGGAATCTAGCCCAGTTCTCCTCGCTATTGACGACCACGTCGATTACGTTATTGGTTGCCAGTATTTCGCCTACGTAAGTATCCAACAACGTACTTCCATTGTCCCATCTGGGGCAATTGAACAACGCATGCTCTGCATCTTCACCTTCGACATCACAATCCCAGCATCTTGGGTGTGTCTCTTCCCTAATCGTTCTCTATTAAAAATGCAGGCGTCGTCAATCAGCTTTCTGGTCCAATTATCCTCTCTGCAGTAGAGCTACTCTTCCCTTCATCTTTTATTCGATCACTATCGACATCTTCGGAATGTTATTGTTTTTCCGTATTGCTAGGTCTTTGACACATATCGGTGTGGCATAAAGCACCACCGACTCCCGCACTCCGTAATAGTTTCCTAACTGAGTCGATGGGCCCATTGACGTTCGGCAACGATGTCCTAATCGCTCCTATTAGGGTATCAACCATGACAAACACCTTTCCTAGATGTAATGAGAATTTTCTATTATTGTCCTATTGCACCCCAAGATACCTAACCTTCTATTTAGTCATCAACAGGTACTTGCCCATATTGACGTCCTTGACCTTGTGATACGATTTCCGGTAAGTAGAATCACCTCCGTCTTGTCTTGAGCTAATTTCAATCCAGTTTCGGTACACCACCAATTCTTCCGCTACTTCAATATCGGACCTACCACCAATCGTGGGACTCCTCTGAATTTTCCTACTAGGCTTAAAGGGATCACCTTCCTCGTCCCCCCTAATCCTCGGTGCAACCGATATGGTGACGTTGTGCCTTATTCTGATGTCCGACACTATCCTTGGGTTTTCAATACTAACCGCCAACCTCTTGCTGTTCGCCTTTGCCCCAGTCGCTGCTACTGTACAAGGGGCTGCCTGGGGTTCCACCTCCTAGCCAAAACCGTTCGAATGTATCCAATCATAACCGAAAGAACTCGTCAAGTCGTCAACAAAGAGCCAGTATAATAGAAATAAAACATATATAACGAATAAATAAATAAATAAGTATCTAGGAGCAATACATAGTAATATCCTCATAATTAAATATTATCTTAGAAATTTCTACACAGCTACAATAAACTAAATCTATCAAGCTAAATTTATATAACGCTAAAATAAACTAAATATATCAAGCTAACGCCTGTTAAGCTCAATATAGTAATAAATAAATAAACAATCAGCTAACTAAATAAATAAATAAATGAATAATAACTAAATAATAAATAAACCAACATAACTAATAATAAATATTAATAATAAATAAGTAAATAAATAAATAATATCAAAACAAATAATAAATAAATAATCAACCAATAGTTAAATAAATAAATAAATAAACGAGTAAAGTAAATAAATAATATGTATAAGAAACGCATATACCTGCATTCCCCAACCCACACGACGCCGCGTAACTCAAATAAAGCCTCCACGTACGCAGCACCCTTCATACTCATTTATTCTTATTTATTCACCAAGGAAGTTTGGCTCGAGTGGCAAAATAAATAAAATAAATAAAATAAATAAAATAAACGATATATAACTAGAACTCTGGTCGACCCGACTTTATTTCTTCATAATAGGAACTTAAGTCGAGCCGGCCGTACATACCCTAGTGTGCTGCCCGTAGGGTGGCGACGCCACACATCGACGCGACAAACCACCTCGCCTGCGCATCGTTCGGCACCACGCGTACGTCCTGCCACTACCATTACAATAATGGCGTCAAATCTATCCACGTGCGCGTCTCGATATTAAAGAAAATCGCGTATTTCTTGTATCTCACGTTGTCGCGCAATGCGAGTGCTACATCACATCCAGTAATACTCAATAACAATTCTTACCCGCTAGTATAAACTCTACGGCGAATACAATCCTCTCCACGCCACGCAGGTGCTCGCCGAGCCCCTGTTTGCCAGCGGGAGCCCGCGACCCGCTGCCCAATCGGTAAGCGTCCGTCCCCGAGAGTTGGTCCTGGGATTTCCCCATTGCATCGAGTGGGCATTGAAGTCCCAGAGGACGAGTACCTTGCGGGGGGGCATCTTCCGACGCACTCGCCGACCCGTTCCAGGAAGTCCCTGTACGCAGCCAGGTCGATGTTGGGGGAGTCGTATACCGCTACCACCATTACTCCACTTCCGTATGGTCTGGAAGAGCAGATCTTGCGCCCTTCTCGACCTATAGAGATTGCATTGGAGGAGGCGCTTGAACTACTCGGTCACCTCTATGGCCTCCTCCCGACCATCTGCCGCTGCTGCTTTGGCGGTTCTCCCTGGTGTCCTTTCCGCAGCTGCTGGCTCGCGGATTGGTCTCCTCCTCTTGACTTTCGGGGGGGGGGGGCATTCCGCACCGCCCATCCTGTGATTGGCGGGCGTCCCGAGCGACTCGCACAGAGAGCACTTGGGAGCAGAGGCGGGACAGCCTCTGGCGCGGTGTCCGCTTCCGCCGCAACTGTAACACAGGTGCCCTCGATCCTCGTTGGACACGCATGTTGCGCGTACGTGCCCCCCCTCCAGGCACCTGAAGCGCTGCAGGGGCCGCTTCGGGATGGCTCGAATCCTGGCGGTTGACCAGCCCAGGGCTATTTTCCCTGCCTGGGATACTTTCCGGGCTCCTGCCACCGGGCACTTGATCCAGGCAGACCCTGGGCCACCTCTGCCGCCGTTCTCGCCGACCTGAACCTCCGCGCAGCCGCATCCTGCCGCCGAGGCCAGTGCTTTCCGCAGCTCCTCCTTCTTGACCGAGATGTCTATCCCGGTCTCTCGAAGCTCCGCCATCCAGGTAGGCGTGGCGACGCTCGCCGCAGTTGGGTATAGCGCCTCGGCCAGACGCGTCGCCAGCAGCGTCGCCAGCAGCGTCGCCAGCAGCGTCGCCTTTTCCCTGTCCCTGTCTCCGGGGACTCTGATGATGATGGCGCCCGTCATCGCCTTCTTCATCCCCACCTGCTCCACGCCGAGCTCCGAGAGCGGGACCTTCGCTCCGGCTGCCTCGAGGACGTCGGCGTACGACATCCTTGCTCCCTCGTTCAGCGTCAGAGTCACCGCGGATGTTCGCGGTGCGCGAGGGGGCGTGACCGCCTCGGTGCCTGCGACGGTCCTCTGCTTGTTGCGGCGGCGCTCGCTTTCGCCGCGCCTGTCGTCCTGGTCTGGGATTGCTGCTGGCGTGCCCTCGTCGGCGGTGCCACGTTCGCCCCTTTCCTCGCTGTCTCTCCTCCAACGGCGACGGCTGTCTTCCTCTGATTTTTGTTCTTCCGTCTCTTCTTCCTCGCCTCTACCACTCTCCGCTCCCCGCCCTCCTGCTCCCTCGGGAGTGTAACGTCAATTCACATCAGAGACCAGGCCACACACCACGGACAGGATGGCACCCAGATGTCTGCATATCCTTGGCGCGCACCCTCAATAGCCTTAGAGTAATGTTGTCTCATCGAAATTTGTTACTTGTCATCCAAACTCCAAGGTAAATATATTAAATTAATATACACAATGTATCCGGTTGATCTCAGACCACACATATATTTCGAAACTTATTTTTTATTTATGCCAAATTTAAATATATATTATTCGTTTTATATGATTAACAAACCATTCCTTATTCAAATCAACTATATAATATTTTCTCTATTGTTGTGCTTCTTAACTCTTATCATTCTAGTTGAAATTATAAATATTCGATTCAATTGCATTTTGTTCTTAATCGAAGTGCCCCAGGATCATTGGACAATCGACGTGGAGACCGAATACTAGTTTTCTTGCCATTATTTCGCGGTTATGCGTTCGGAATGATGAATACGGCAATAAGTTGCGGTGCAGCTGTGTACATAATGCGAAATTTCGAGATAGAAACGTTACTCAGTTCCGTAGAAAAATACAGAATTACGCATATACCTTTGGTCCCTCCAGTTTTAATTGGTCCTGCGAAGCATCCAATGGTGCCAAATTGCGATTTTAGCAGCGTGAGAGAGATCGTTTCCGGTGCGGCAACGCTTCCGCCGGATGTAAGTTTTTCGTCCAAACTACCTAACGTAATACGATATAACGCTTTCTATAAAACGTAATACGTTATAACGTTATACGATAAAACGCAATACGTTATAAAGTTATATTATATAACGTAACACGTTATAACGTTAAACTACCTAACGTAATACGTTATAACGATATACTATAAAACGTAATACATTATAACGTTACACTATAAAGCATAATATGTTAAAACGTTATACCATATAACGTTATACTATATAACGTAATACGTTATAACGTTATTCTGTGTAACGTCATAAGTTATAACGTTATTCTATGTAACGTCATACGTTATAACGTTATTCTATGTAACGTCATACGGTATAAAAATATACTATATAAAATAATACATTATAACGTTATACTATATAAAGTAATACATTATAACGTTATACTATATAAAATAATACATTATAACGTTATACTATATAACGTAATACGTTATTACGTTATACTATATAACGTAATACGTTATAACTTTATACTGTATATCGTAATACGGTATAAAGTTATACTATATAACGTAATACGTTGTAACTTTATACTATAAAACGTAATACGTCATAAAGTTTAAGTATATAACGTTATAGTATATAACATAATACGTTATAACGATATACTATATAACGTAATACGTTATAATGCTACACTGCCTAACGTAATTCGTTATAAAGTTATACTATCTAATGTAATACTTTATAACGTTATAATATACAATGTAATACGATAGAACGTTATTTCATAAAACGTTGTACGTTATAACGTCATACCATGCAACGTAATACATTATAACGTTATACTATATAGCGTAATACGTTATGACGTTATTCTATATAACGTAATACGTTATAAAGTTATTCTATGTAACGTCATACGTTATAACGTTACACTATATAATGTAATACGGTATTATGTTATACTATATAACGTTATACCGTTATAACGTTATTCTATAAGATGTAATACGTTATAACGTTATACCATATAACGTAATACTTTATAACATTATTCTATGTAACGTCATACGTTATGACGTTATTCTATGTATCGTCATACGTTATAAAATTATACTATATAAAGTAATACATTATAACGCTATACTATATACAGTAATACATTATAACGTTATTCTCTAAAACGTAATACGTTATAACGTTATACCATATGTCGTAATACGTTATAACGTTATTCTACATGACGTTAAACGTTATAACGTTATGCCATATAATGTTATACATTATAACGTTATTCTATAAAATGCAGTACGTTATAACATTATACCATATAACGTAATACGTTATTACGTTATTCTATATAACGTAATACGTTATAACGTTATACTAACTAACGTAATGCGTTATAGCGTTATACTATATAACGGAATACGTTATAACGTTATTCTATGTAACGTTATAAGTTATAACATTACACTATATAATGTAATACGTTATTACGTTATACTATATAACCTAATACGTAATGACTTTAAACTATATAACGTAATACGTTATAACGTTATGCTGCGTAACGTCGTATGTTATAAGGTTACACTATATAATGTGATACGTTATAACGCTATACTATATAACGTAGTACGTTATAATGTTACACTGCCTAACGTAATACGTTATAACGTTATACTACCTAACGTAATACGTTATAATGCTACACTACCTAACGTAATTCGTTATAGCGTTATACTATCTAATGTAATACGTTATAACGTTATACTATACTATGTAATACGTTAGAAAGTTATTTCATAAAACGTAATAAGTCATAACGTTATACCATGTAACGTAATACTTGATAACGTTATTCCATGTAACGTCATACGTTCTGGCGTTATTCTATCTAATGTAATACGTTATAACGTTATACTATACAATGTAATACGTTAGGACGTTATTCCATAAAACGTAACACGTTATAACGTTATAGCATATATCATAATACGCTATAACGTTATTCTGTGGAACGTCATACGTTCTAACGTTACACTATATAATGTAATACGGTATATCGTAATTCTATATAAAGTAAGACGTTTTAACGTTATTCTGTGAAACGTCGTACGTTATAACGTTATACTACGCTGGCAGACCACGTTGAACACGTTATTCTATGTGACAGATATAAGTTATAACTTGACACTTATATATATAATGTAATACGTTATTACGTTATACTATATAACCTAATTCGTGATGACTTTGCTATATGACTTATATACGTTGAACCATAATGTAATACGTTATAACGTTATTCTATGAAATCCAATACGTTATAACGTTATGCCATATAACGTAAAACGTTAAAGCGTTATTCTATGCAACGTAATACCTTATAAAATTATACTATATAACGCAATACGCTATAACGTTATACCATATACTGTAATACGTTATAACGTTATACTATACAATGTAATACGTTAGAATGTTATTCCATAAAACGTAATACGTTATAACGTTATACTATATATCGTAATACGTTATAACGTTATTCTATAATATGCAATAAGTTATAACATTATACCATATAACGTAATACGTTATAACGTTATACCATATAATGTAATACGTTATAACGTTATTCTATGAAATCCAATACGTTATAACGTTATACCATATAACGTAAAACGTTAAAGCGTTATTCTATACAACGTAATATCTTATAAAATTATAATATATAACGCAATACGCTATAACGTTATACCACATACTGTAATACGTTATAACGTTATACTATATAACGTCATACGTTATAACGTTACACTATAAAACATAATATGTTATAACGTTATACCATATAACGTTATACTATATAACGTAATACGTTATAACGTTATTCTGTGTAACGTCATACGTTATAACGTTATTCTATGTAACGTCATACGTTATAAAATTATACTATATAAAATAATACATTATAACGTTATACTATATAAAGTAATACATTATAACGTTATACTATATAAAATAATACATTATAACGTTATACTATATAACGTAATACGTTAATACGTTATACTATATAACGTAATACGTTATAACTTTATACTGTATATCGTAATACGTTATAAAGTTATACTATATAACGTAATACGTTGTAACTTTATACTATAAAACGTAATACGTCATAAAGTTTAAGTATATAACGTTATAGTATATAACATAATACGTTATAACGATATACTACCTAACGTAATACGTTATAACGATATACTATAAAACGTAATACGTTATAACGTTACACCATATAACGTCATACGTTATAACGTTATACTATTTAGCGCAATACGTTATTACGTTATTCTATATAACGTAATAAGTTATAACGTTATACTGTATAACGTAGTACGATATAACGTAATTCTATGTAACGTCATACGTTATAACGTTACACTATATAACGTAATACGGTATAACGTTATACTATATAACGTAATACGGTATAACGATATTCTATAAAACGTAATACGTTATAACGTTATACCATATAACGTAATACGTTATAACGTTATACTATATAGCGTAATACGTTATTACGTTATTCTATACAACGTAATACGTTATAAAGTTATTCTATGTAACGTCATACGTTACAACGTTACACTCTATAACGTAATACGTTATAAGATTATACTATATAACGTAATACGTTATAACGTTATACCATATAATGTAATACGTTATAACGTTATTCTATAAAATGCAATACATTATAACGTTCTACCATATAACGTAATCCGTTATAACGTTATTCTATAAAATGCAATACGTTATAACGTTATACCATATAACGTAATACGTTATAACGTTATTCTATGTAACGTCATACGTTATAAAATTCTACTGTATAAAGTAATACGTTATAACGATATAGTATATAACGTAATACTGTATAACGTTATACTATATAACGTAATACGTTATAACATTACACTATCAAACTGAATATGTCATAACGTTATACCATATGTCGTAATTCGTTTAAACGTTATTCTATAAAATGCAATACGTTATAATGTTGTACTCTATAACGTAATACGTTATAACGTTATACCATATAATGTAATACGTTATAACGTTATTCTATAAAATGCAATACATTATAACGTTCTACCATATAACGTAATCCGTTATAACGTTATTCTATAAAATGCAATACGCTATAATGTTATACCATATAACGTAATACGTTATAATGCTACACTACATAACGTAATTCGTTATAACGTTATACTATCTAATGAAATACGTTATAACGTTATACTTTATCACGTAATACGTTATAGCATTATACCATATAATGTAATACGTTATAACGTTATACTATAAAATGGAATACGTTATAACGTTATACCATATAACGTAACTCGTTATAACGTTATACCATATAACGTAATACAGTATAGCGTTATACTATATAACGTAATACGTTATAACATTACTCTATAAAACTGAATTTGTTATAACGTTATACCATATGTCGTAATTCGTTATAACGTTATTCTATAAAATGCAATACGTTATAATGTTATACCATATAACGTAATACGTTATATCGTTATACCATAAAATGTAATACGTTATAACGTTATACTATATAACGTAATACGTTATAACGATATACTATGTAACGTTACATTATATAATGTAATACGTTATAACGTCATACTATATAACATAATACGTTATTACGTTATTCTATCTAACGTAATACGTCATAAAGTTATACAACAAAACGTAATACGTTATAAAGTTATTCTGCGGAACGTCATGCGTTGTAACGTTACTCTATATAATGTGATACGGTATAACGTTATACTATATAACGTAATACGTTATTACGTTATACTATATAACGTAATACGTTATAACTTTATACTGTATATCGTAATACGTTATAAAGTTATACTATATAACGTAATACGTTGTAACTTTATACTATAAAACGTAATACGTCATAAAGTTTAAGTATATAACGTTATAGTATATAACATAATACGTTATAACGATATACTACCTAACGTAATACGTTATAACGATATACTATAAAACGTAATACGTTATAACGTTACACCATATAACGTCATACGTTATAACGTTATACTATTTAGCGCAATACGTTATTACGTTATTCTATATAACGTAATAAGTTATAACGTTATACTATATAACGTAATACGATATAACGTAATTCTATGTAACGTCATACGTTATAACGTTACACTATATAACGTAATACGGTATAACGTTATACTATATAACGTAATACGGTATAACGATATTCTATAAAACGTAATACGTTATAACGTTATACCATATAACGTAATACGTTATAACGTTATACTATATAGCGTAATACGTTATTACGTTATTCTATATAACGTAATACGTTATAAAGTTATTCTATGTAACGTCATACGTTACAACGTTACACTCTATAACGTAATACGTTATAAGATTATACTATATAACGTAACACGTTATAACGTTATACCATATAATGTAATACGTTATAACGTTATTCTATAAAATGCAATACATTATAACGTTCTACCATATAACGTAATCCGTTATAACGTTATTCTATAAAATGCAATACGTTATAACGTTATACCATATAACGTAATACGTTATAACGTTATTCTATGTAACGTCATACGTTATAAAATTCTACTATATAAAGTAATACGTTATAACGATATACTATATAACGTAATACTGTATAACGTTATACTATATAACGTAATACGTTATAACATTACACTATCAAACTGAATATGTCATAACGTTATACCATATGTCGTAATTCGTTTAAACGTTATTATATAAAATGCAATACGTTATAATGTTATACTCTATAACGTAATACGTTATAACGTTATACCATATAATGTAATACGTTATAACGTTATTCTATAAAATGCAATACATTATAACGTTCTACCATATAACGTAATCCGTTATAACGATATACTATATGACGTAATACGTTATAATGCTACACTGCCTAACGTAATTCGTTATAAAGTTATACTATCTAATGTAATACGTTATAATGTTATAATATACAATGTAATACGTTAGAACGTTATTCCATAAAACGTAATACGTTATAACGTTATACCATATATCGTAATACGTTATAACGTTATTCTATAGAACGTAATAAGTTATAACGTTATACCATATAACGTAACTCGTTATAACGTTATACCATATAACGTAATACAGTATAGCGTTATACTATATAACGTAATACGTTATAACATTACTCTATAAAACTGAATTTGTTATAACGTTATACCATATGTCGTAATTCGTTATAACGTTATTCTATAAAATGCAATACGTTATAATGTTATACCATATAACGTAATACGTTATATCGTTATACCATAAAATGTAATACGTTATAACGTTATACTATATAACGTAATACGTTATAACGATATACTATGTAACGTTACATTATATAATGTAATACGTTATAACGTCATACTATATAACATAATACGTTATTACGTTATTCTATCTAACGTAATACGTCATAAAGTTATACTACAAAACGTAAGACGTTATAAAGTTATTCTGCGGAACGTCATGCGTTGTAACGTTACTCTATATAATGTGATACGGTATAACGTTATACTATATAACGTAATACGTTACTACGTTATTCTGTCTAACGTAATACGTTATAAAGTTATACTATAAAACGCAATACGTTATAACGTTATTCTATGTAACGTCATACGTTATAAAATTATACTATATAAAGTAATACATTATAACGTTATACTATATAACGTAATACGGTATAAGGTTATACTATATAACGTAATACGTTATAACATTACACTATAAAACTGAATATGTTATAACGTTATACCATATGTCGCAATTCGTTATAACGTTATTCTATAAAATGCAATTCGTTATAATGTTATACCATATAACGTAATACGTTATAACGTTATACCATAAAATGTAATACATTATAACGTAATACGTTATAACGTTATACAATATAGCGTTATACTATATAACATAATGCGTTATAAAGTTATACTATAAAACGTAATACGTTATAAAGTTATACTAAAAAACGTAATACTTTATAACTTTATACCATAAAACGTAATATGTTATAACGTTATTCTATAAAACGTCATACGTTATAAAATTCTACTATATAAAGTAATACGTTATAACGTTATACTATATAACGTAATATTGTATAACGTTATACTATATAACGTAATACGTTATAACATTACACTATCAAACTGAATATGTCATAACGTTATACCATATGTCGTAATTCGTTTAAACGTTATTCTATAAAATGCAATACGTTATAATGTTATACTCTATAACGTAATACGTTATAACGTTATACCATATAATGTAATACGTTATAACGTTATTCTATGTAACGTAATACGTTATAAAGTTATTCTATGTAACGTCATACGTTATAACGTTACACTATATATTGTAATACGTTATAACGTTATTCCTTGGAACGTCATACGTTATAACGTGACACTATATAATGAAATACGGTATAACATTATACTATATAACGTAACACGTTAGAACGATATTCTATAAAACGTAATACGTTATAACGTTATACCATATAACGTAATACGTTATAACGTTATACTATATAGCGTAATACGTTATTACGTTATTCTATACAACGTAATACGTTATAAAGTTATTCTATGTAACGTCATACGTTACAACGTTACACTCTATAACGTAATACGTTATAAGATTATACTATATAACGTAATACGTTATAACGTTATACCATATAATGTAATACGTTATAACGTTATTCTATAAAATGCAATACATTATAACGTTCTACCATATAACGTAATCCGTTATAACGTTATTCTATAAAATGCAATACGTTATAACGTTATACCATATAACGTAATACGTTATAACGTTATTCTATGTAACGTCATACGTTATAAAATTCTACTATATAAAGTAATACGTTATAACGATATACTATATAACGTAATACTGTATAACGTTATACTATATAACGTAATACGTTATAACATTACACTATCAAACTGAATATGTCATAACGTTATACCATATGTCGTAATTCGTTTAAACGTTATTATATAAAATGCAATACGTTATAATGTTATACTCTATAACGTAATACGTTATAACGTTATACCATATAATGTAATACGTTATAACGTTATTCTATAAAATGCAATACATTATAACGTTCTACCATATAACGTAATCCGTTATAACGATATACTATATAACGTAATACGTTATAATGCTACACTGCCTAACGTAATTCGTTATAAAGTTATACTATCTAATGTAATACGTTATAATGTTATAATATACAATGTAATACGTTAGAACGTTATTCCATAAAACGTAATACGTTATAACGTTATACCATATATCGTAATACGTTATAACGTTATTCTATAAAACGTAATAAGTTATAACGTTATACCATATAACGTAACTCGTTATAACGTTATACCATATAACGTAATACAGTATAGCGTTATACTATATAACGTAATACGTTATAACATTACTCTATAAAACTGAATTTGTTATAACGTTATACCATATGTCGTAATTCGTTATAACGTTATTCTATAAAATGCAATACGTTATAATGTTATACCATATAACGTAGTACGTTATATGGTTATACCATAAAATGTAATACGTTATAACGTTATACTATATAACGTAATACGTTATAACGTTATACTATGTTACGTTACATTATATAATGTAATACGTTATAACGTCATACTATATAACATAATACGCTATTACGTTATTCTATCTAACGTAATACGTCATAAAGTTATACTATAAAACGTAATACGTTATAAAGTTATTCTGCGGAACGTCATGCGTTATAACGTTACTCTATATAATGTGATACGGTATAACGTTATACTATATAACGTAATACGTTACTACGTTATTCTGTCTAACGTAATACGTTATAAAGTTATACTATAAAACGCAATACGTTATAACGTTATTCTATGTAACGTCATACGTTATAAAATTATACTATATAAAGTAATACATTATAACGTTATACTATATAACGTAATACGGTATAAGGTTATACTATATAACGTAATACGTTATAACATTACACTATAAAACTGAATATGTTATAACGTTATACCATATGTCGCAATTCGTTATAACGTTATTCTATAAAATGCAATTCGTTATAATGTTATACCATATAACGTAATACGTTATAACGTTATACCATAAAATGTAATACATTATAACGTTATACTATATAAAGTAGTACGTTATAACGTTATACAATATAGCGTTATACTATATAACATAATGCGTTATAAAGTTATACTATAAAACGTAATACGTTATAAAGTTATACTAAAAAACGTAATACTTTATAACTTTATACCATAAAACGTAATATGTTATAACGTTATTCTATAAAACGTCATACGTTATAAAATTCTACTATATAAAGTAATACGTTATAACGTTATACTATATAACGTAATACTGTATAACGTTATACTATATAACGTAATACGTTATAACAATACACTATCAAACTGAATATGTCATAACGTTATACCATATGTCGTAATTCGTTTAAACGTTATTCTATAAAATGCAATACGTTATAATGTTATACTCTATAACGTAATACGTTATAACGTTATGTCATATAATGTAATACGTTATAACGTTATTCTATGTAACGTAATACGTTATAAAGTTATTCTATGTAACGGCATACGTTATAACGTTACACTATATATTGTAATACGTTATAACGTTATTCCTTGGAACGTCATACGTTATAACGTGACACTATATAATGAAATACGGTATAACATTATACTATATAACGTAACACGTTAGAACGATATTCTCTAAAACGTAATACGTTATAACGTTATACCATTTGACGTAATACGTTATAACGTTATTCTACAAGACGTTAAACGTTATAAGGTTATGCCATATAATGTAATACGTTATAACGTTATTCTATAAAATGCAATACGTTATAACATTATACCATATAACGTAATACATTATAACGTTATACTATATAACGTAATACGTTATAACGTTATACTATATAACGTAATACGTTAAAGCGTTATTCTATACAACGTAATACCATATAAAATTATACTATATAACGCAATACGCTATAACGTTATACCATATACTGTAATACGTTATAACGTTATACTATATAACACAATACGTTATAACGTTACACTATAAAACATAATATGTTATAATGTTATACCATATAACGTTATACTATATAACGTAATACGTGATAACGTTATTCTGTGTAACGTCATACGTTATAACGTCACGCTATATAATGTAATACGCTAGTACGTGACACTATATAACGATATACAATATAACGTTAAACTCTATAACGTAATACGTTATAACGTAATACCATATAACGTAATACTTTATAACGTTATTCTATGTAACGCCATGCGTTATAACGTTATTCTATGTAGCGTCATACGTTATAAAATTATACTATATAAAGTAATACATTATAACGCTATACTATATACAGTAATACATTATAACGTTATTCTCTAAAACGTAATACGTTATAACGTTATTCAATATAACGTAATACGTTATAACGTTGTACCATATAACGTAATACTTTATAACGTTATTCTATCTAACGTCATGCGTTATAACGTTATTCTATGTAACGTTATACGTTATAACGTTACACTATATAACGTGATACGATATAACGTTATACTATATAACGTCATACGTTATAACGTTACACTATATAACGTAACTCGTTATAACGTTATACTATATAACGTAATACGTTATTACGTTATACTATATAACGTAATAAGGTATAACATTGTAGTATCGTGGACGAAAGGCCTAAGAAATATCGGGCGAACTATAAACAATGTCGCCAGAAAGTCGAAGCACCGACAGGCCCAACAATGTATCGTCGGTCTTTCGGTCGAATAGGTTACGCAAAAAAAGGCCTACGTGACTTTGACTACGAGCGGTTGCGGAGCACGTGCGCGGTGGGGCTAAGAAAAAGACAAAGGAACGATGAGTCAGTCGAAAAACAGAGTGTGATTAGAAAAGCAGAGTGCGAGTCGAAAAGCAGAGTGCGAGTCGAGGAGCCGTGTGCGAGTTGAGCGGAGACAGACGTAGCGAGTGGCGTTGCCGAGAGAGTGTGGATTGCGCTGTTTTCTGTGCGTTTGGCGTGAATAGTTCAGATTGAACAACAATCGTCTTTTTCTGTCTGATTAACATCTCTATTGTCCACTCTTTGTAAATACATTATATCACGATATTACAACATTATACTATAAAACGTAATACGTTATAAAGTTATACTATATAACATAATACGTTATGACTTTATACTATAAAACGTAATACGTTATAACGTTATTCTATGTAACGTCATACGTTATAAGGTTATACTATATAAAGTAATACATTATAACGTTGTACTATATAACGTAAAACGGTATAACGTTATACTATATAACGTAATACGTTATAACATTACACTATCAAACTGAATATGTTATAACGTTATACCATATGTCGTAATTCGTTTAAACGTTATTCTATAAAATGCAATACTTTATAATGTTATGCTCTATAACGTAATACGTTATAACGTTATACCATATAACGTAATACGTTATAACGTTATTCTATGTAACGTCATACGTTATAAAATTATACTATATAAAGTAATACATTATAACATTATACTATATAACGTAATACGCTATAACGTTATACCATATAATGTAATACGCTATAACGTTATTCTATGAAATGCAATACGTTATAACGTTATTCTATGTAACGTCATACGTTATAACGTTACACTATATGACGTGATACGATATAACATTATACTATATAACATCATACGTTATAACGTTACACAATATATCGTAACTCGTTATAACGTTATACTATATAACGTAATACGTTATAACTTTATACTATAAAACGTAATACGTTATAACGTTATTCTATAAAACGGAATACGTCATAACGTTATACCATATAACGTAATACGTTATAATGTTATACTATATAACGTCATACGTTATAACGTTACACTATATAATGTAATATGTCATTACGTTATACTATAAAACGTAATACGTTATTACGTTATACTGTATAACGTAATACGTTATAACTCTATACTATAAAACGTAATACGTTATAACGTTATTCTATAAAACGAAATACGTTATAACGTTATTCTGTCGAACGTCATGCGTTATACCGTTACTCTATATAATGTAATATGATATAACGTTATACTATATAACGTAATACGGCATAACGTTATACCATATAACGTAATACTATATAACGTAATACGGTATAACGTTATACCATATAACGTAATACATTATAACGTTATTCTATAAAACGGAATACGTCATAACGTTATACTATATAACGTGATACGATATAACGTTATGCTATATAACGTCATACGTTATAACGTTACACTATATAATGTAATATGTCATTACGTTATACTATAAA
>NW_022883182.1:0-18102 GCF_011952255.1 Bombus vosnesenskii
AGATATGTCAAGAAATTTCTCTTATACGACAGCAACAATAACAACCAGCCAATGTTTCGCGCAATGGAAACACGAATTGGAGACTAAGTTGAAAAACACGATTTCAAACTAATTGCTCAGGCTGTTGCTTTAGAATCATCTCGTTATCAGACCAACAGTTGCAGAATAATCACTGAGCAGACGTAAATGAAATTGATAAATAACGAATTCTTTGCAATAATAATACTTAACAATGAACAAAAGGGAGACATTTTGCAAACGGGACCAGTCAATGGACTACTCTTAAAAGATGCAAAAGGTTTCATCTCGATAGCTCGATCAAATCCAGAATAACTGATGAATTTGTATACATAAAAATTGGATTTTTGTAAAAAAAAAAATAGTTTACAAAAAAGAAATGGAAAAATATTTTATATCTGAACCAACGGAAAATTATGTCTTACAAGGAGCAAAAAGTGTCATTCCGATTGATCAAGCCGTTTCCGAAAAATCAGTAAACATAACAAAAAGATAAATATACATGTCGAATTGAGACATTTTCCACCTTTTCCAATGTCGATGTCATGAAATGTAAACCTTTTTTCGCATTTCTAGCAACAACTTCTAAGTCAGTACTGTGTACTAAAATAGCATCTAATATATTTGATAATATAATTGATTAGTTTCAATTCCATTCTTTTTAAGCAAAAAATGCTATTGGTTATTTCCAATTACTGAGTAAATCGCTTGTCATGAAAAACTGCGCACTACTTGTTTTCCTGCAAAATTCGAAATCCTCAAAACCTTCAATAATTTGTTCATTTCAGTGGAAACTAAAATATCTCTTTATTGACATTTTTTCGTATAGAAGAACAGAGTTCTCGTCAAAATCATTTTTTCGCTACTTTCATTCTTAATGAATCAAACAAATTTCGACATGTACCTAACCAAGTATTAATTACACCGAATCAATGAATGATTATGCCAGGACTTGAAATATTAAACTTGCGAGTATCACGAATTTCTACTCAGAGAAGGGGAAACGTAATATGGCGTTAGAAAAACACTATTCGTCTGCCAGGAAGAGATAACTGCATCGGTATAAACATTAAACTGAAACCACAGATTCTACACGCGTTTGCCTTTTTCAGGCATACATCACTAATGTTACTGAAGATAAATTCTCGCCTACGCTTTCTAATGCTTTACGCTTCCCTCACTCTCTCGTTGTCCTTACTTGAATACAAACAAAGAATAGTATTCTTCCCTAATCTTCCAGAAGAACAAAAATGATTTTTAATAGCGATACGTTACAATTTATAATCGTACGTCTATTACAACCTGTTGTTTTTATTTTAAAACAAACAGAAATACATACCTTATCCAAACATCAACGATATTTTATCAACAAGTGACGGTTATTATATCAACTGAAATTTTGTGGTATATTTACTTAACACGCAAAATAACAAGTCATCTGGTGGCACCAATTGATATCTACTTTTATTTTATGCATTTCATAGTAAAAGATCATTCGCATTTGTATATTAACCCAAATATAATATAATCTTAAACCTAAATTTACTAATTGTGGATATTTATTGACAGATAGTAATTTAAAAATTCATATCCATACTCATTCCTATTTTGCACATTTTTTTGTTTTGAGAGGAGAGGAGAATGCAGTTACGCATAACTAGGTACGTTAGCGCGCGCCTGGATTATGCGGGACTTGGCAAGATGATAGCACCTCTACCCACCAAAAAACCCCTCCTCTGTCTCTCTCCTCTATCGGTACAAGAACCAACCCTGGAACCACCTCTCGGCATTACTTCAGGGTTGGTCTTCTTACTGAGTGTACCTCTCATCTTATTATGATCTTCTTCTAGTTAATCCTCTCCTTCTTCTCTCCATGTTCCTCTCCTTATCTTGTCTACCTGATTGAGCTATCATTTTCTTTCGGCAAAGCCCTTGGAATCTAGCCCAGTTCTCCTCGCTATTGACGACCACGTCGATTACGTTATTGGTTGCCAGTATTTCGCCTACGTAATTATCCAACAACGTACTTCCATTGTCCCATCTGGGGCAATTGAACAACGCATGCTCTGCATCTTCACCTTCGACATCACAATCCCAGCATCTTGGGTGTGTCTCTTTCCTAATCGTTCTCTATTAAAAATGCAGGCGTCGTCAATCAGCTTTCTGGTCCAATTATCCTCTCTGCAGTAGAGCTACTCTTCCCTTCATCTTTTATTCGATCACTATCGACATCTTCGGAATGTTATTGTTTTTCCGTATTGCTGGGGCTTTGACACATATCGGTGTGGCATAAAGCACCACCGACTCCCGCACTCCGTAATAGTTTCCTAACTGAGTCGATGGGCCCATTGACGTTCGGCAACGATGTCCTAATCGCTCCTATTGGGGTATCAACCATGACACACACCTTTCCTAGATGTAATGAGAATTTTCTATTATTGTCCTATTGCACCCCAAGATACCTAACCTTCTATTTAGTCATCAACAGGTACTTGCCCATATTGACGTCCTTGACCTTGTGATACGATTTCCGGTAAGTAGAATCACCTTCGTCTTGTCTTGAACTAATTTCAATCCAGTTTCGGTACACCACCAATTCTTCCGCTACTTCAATATCGGGCCTACCACCAATCGTGGGACTCCTCTGAATTTTCCTACTAGGCTTAAAGGGATCACCTTCCTCGTCCCCCCTAATCCTCGGTGCAACCGATATGGTGACGTTGTGACTTATTCTGATGTCCGACACTATCCTTGGGATTTCAATACTAACCGCCAACCTCTTGCTGTTCGCCTTTGCCCCAGTCGCTGCTACTGTACAAGGGGGTGCCTGGGGTTCCACCTCCTAGCCAAAATCGTTCGAATGTATCCAATCATAACCGAAAGAACTCGCCAAGTCGTCAACAAAGAGCCAGTATAATAGAAATAAGACATATAGAACGAATAAATAAATAAATAAGTATCTAGGAGCAACACATAGTAATATCCTCATAATTAAATATTATCTTAGAAATTTCTACACAGCTACAATAAACTAAATCTATCAAGCTAAATTTATATAACGCTAAAATAAACTAAATATATCAAGCTAACGCCTGCGCTTCAATAAGAGGCCTGATGATACATACGCAGATCACCGCATGTATAAATAGATAATATAGTAATAAATAAAAAAACAATCAGCTAACTAAATAAATAAATAAATGAATAATAACTAAATAATAAATAAACCAACATAACTAATAATAAATATTAATAATAAATAAGTAAATAAATAAATAATATCAAAACAAATAAATAATAAATAATCAACCAATAGTTAAATAAATAAACGAGTAAAGTAAATAAATAATATATATAAGAAACGCATATACCTGCATTCCCCAACCCACACGACGCCGCGTAACTCAAATAAAGCCTCCACGTACGCAGCACCCTTCATACTCATTTATTCTTATTTATTCACCAAGGAAGTTTGGCTCGAGTGGCAAAATAAATAAAATAAATAAAATAAACGATATATAACTAGAACTCTGGTCGACCCGACTTTATTTCTTCATAATAGGAACTTAAGTCGAGCCGGCCGTACATACCCTAGTGTGCTGCCCGTAAGGTGGCGACGCCACACATCGACGCGACAAACCACCTCGCCTGCGCATCGTTCGGCACCACGCGTACGTCCTGCCACTACCATTACAATAATGGCGTCAAATCTATCCACGTGCGCGTCTCGATATTAAAGAAAATCGCGTATTTCTTGTATCTCACGTTGTCGCGCAATGCGAGTGCTACATCACATCCAGTAATACTCAATAACAATTCTTACCCGCTAGTATAAACTCTACGGCGAATACAATCCTCTCCACGCCACGCAGGTGCTCGCCGAGCCCCTGTTTGCCAGCAGGAGCCCGCGACCCGCTGCCCAATCGGTAAGCGTCCGTCCCCGAGAGTTGGTCCTGGGATTTCCCCATTGCATCGAGTGGGCATTGAAGTCCCAGAGGACGAGTACCTTGCGGGGGAGGCATCTTCCGACGCACTCGCCGACCCGTTCCAGGAAGTCCCTGTACGCAGCCAGGTCGATGTTGGGGGAGTCGTATACCGCTACCACCATTACTCCACTCCCGTATGGTCTGGAAGAGCAGATCTTGCGCCCTTCTCGACCTACAGAGATTGCATTGGAGGAGGCGCTTGAACTACTCGGTCACCTCTATGGCCTCCTCCCGACCATCTGCCGCTGCTGCTTTGGCGGTTCTCCCTGGTGTCCTTTCCGCAGCTGCTGGCTCGCGGATTGGTCTCCTCCTCTTGACTTTCGGGGGGGGGGCATTCCGCACCGCCCATCCTGTGATTGGCGGGCGTCGCGAGCGACTCGCACAGGGAGCACTTGGGAGCAGAGGCGGGACAGCCTCTGGCGCGGTGTCCGCTTCCGCCGCAACTGTAACACAGGTGCCCTCGATCCTCGTTGGACACGCATGTTGCGCGTACGTGCCCCACCTCCAGGCACCTGAAGCGCTGCAGGGGCCGCTTCGGGATGGCTCGAATCCTGGCGGTTGACCAGCCCAGGGCTATTTTCCCTGCCTGGGATACTTTCCGGGCTCCTGCCACCGGGCACTTGATCCAGGCAGACCCTAGGCCACCTCTGCCGCCGTTCTCGCCGACCTGAACCTCCGCGCAGCCGCATCCTGCCGCCGAGGCCAGTGCTTTCCGCAGCTCCTCCTTCTTGACCGAGATGTCTATCCCGGTCTCTCGAAGCTCCGCCATCCAGGTAGGCGTGGCGACTCTCGCCGCAGTTGGGTATAGCGCCTCGGCCAGACGCGTCGCCAGCAGCGTCGCCAGCAGCGTCGCCTTTTCCCTGTCCCTGTCTCCAGGGACTCTGATGATGATGGCGCCCGTCATCGCCTTCTTCATCCCCACCTGCTCCACGCCGAGCTCCGAGAGCGGGACCTTCGCTCCGGCTGCCTCGAGGACGTCGGCGTACGACATCCTTGCTCCCTCGTTCAGCGTCAGAGTCACCGCGGATGTTCGCGGTGCGCGAGGGAGCGTGACCGCCTCGGTGCCTGCGACGGTCCTCTGCTTGTTGCGGCGGCGCTCGCTTTCGCCGCGCCTGTCGTCCTGGTCTGGGATTGCTGCTGGCGTACCCTCGTCGGCGGTGCCACGTTCGCCCCTTTCCTCGCTGTCTCTCCTCCAACGGCGACGGCTGTCTTCCTCTGATTTTTGTTCTTCCGTCTCTTCTTCCTCGCCTCTACCACTCTCCACTCCCCGCCCTCCTGCTCCCTCGGGAGTGTAACGTCAATTCACATCAGAGACCAGGCCACACACCACGGACAGGATGGCACCCAGATGTCTGCATATCCTTGGCGCGCACCCTCAATAGCCTTAGAGTAATGTTGTCTCATCGAAATTTGTTACCTTTCATCCAAACTCCAAGGTGAATATATAAAATTAATATACACAATGTATCCGGTTGATCTCAGACCACACATATATTTCGAAATTTATTTTTTATTTATGCCAAATTTAAATATATATTATTCGTTTTATATGATTAACAAACCATTCCTTATTCAAATCAACTATATAATATTTTCTCTATTGTTGTGCTTCTTAACTCTTATCATTCTAGTTGAAATTATAAATATTCGATTCAATTGCATTTTGTTCTTAATCGAAGTGCCCCAGGATCATTGGACAATCGACGTGGAGACCGAATACTAGTTTTCTTGCCATTATTTCGCGGTTATGCGTTCGGAATGATGAATACGGCAATAAGTTGCGGTGCAGCTGTGTACATAATGCGAAATTTCGAGATAGAAACGTTACTCAGTTCCGTAGAAAAATACAGAATTACGCATATACCTTTGGTCCCTCCAGTTTTAATTGGTCCTGCGAAGCATCCAATGGTGCCAAATTGCGATTTTAGCAGCGTGAGAGAGATCGTTTCCGGTGCGGCAACGCTTCCGCCGGATGTAAGTTTTTCGTCCAAACTACCTAACGTAATACGTTATAACGTTATTCTATAAAACGTAATACGTTATAACGTTATACGATAAAACGCAATACGTTATAAAATTATATTATATAACGTAACACGTTATAACGTTATACTACGTAACGTAATACGTTATAACGATATACTATAAAACGTAATACGTTATAACGTTACACTATAAAGCATAATATGTTAAAACGTTATACCATATAACGTTATACTATATAACGTAATACGTTATAACGTTATTCTGTGTAACGTCATACGTTATAACGTTATTCTATGTAACGTCATACGTTATAACGTTATTCTATGTAACGTCACACGTTATAAAAATATACTATATAAAATAATACATTATAACGTTACACTATATAAAGTAATACATTATAACGTTATACTATATAAAATAATACATTATAACGTTATACTATATAACGTAATACGTTATAACGCTTTCTGTGTAACGTCATACGTTATAACGTTATTCTATGTAACGTCATACGTTATAAAATTATACTATATAAAATAATACATTATAACGTTATACTATAAAAAGTAATACATTATAACGTTATACTATATAAAGTAATACATTATAACGTTATACTATATACCGTAATACGTTATTACGTTATACTATATAACGTAATACGTTATAACTTTATACTGTATATCGTAATACGTTATAAAGTTATACTATATAACGTAATACGTTGTAACTTTATACTATAAAACGTAATACGTCATAAAGTTTAAGCATATAACGTTATAGTATATAACATAATACGTTATAACGATATACTATATAACGTAATACGTTATAATGCTACACTGCCTAACGTAATTCGTTATAAAGTTATACTATCTAATGTAATACGTTATAAAGTTATACTATACAACGTAATACGTTCGAATGTTATTCCATAAAACGTAATACGTTATAACGTTATACCATATATCGTAATACGTTATAACGTTATTCTATAATATGCAATACGTTATAACATTATACCATATAACGTAATACGTTATAACGTTATACCATATAATGTAATACGTTATAACGTTATTCCATGAAATCCAATACGTTATAACGTTATGCCATATAACGTAAAACGTTAAAGCGTTATTCTATGCAACGTAATACCTTATAAAATTATACTATATAACGCAATACGCTATAACGTTATACCATATACTGTAATACGTTATAACGTTATACTATATACCGTAATACGTTATAACGTTACACTACAAAGCATAATATGTTAAAACGTTATACCATATAACGTTATACTATATAACGTAATACGTTATAACGCTTTCTGTGTAACGTCATGCGTTATAACGTTACACTATATAATGTAAGACGATATAGCGTTATACTATATAACGTTATACTATATAACGTTATACCGTTATAACGTTATTCTATATGACGTAATACGTTATAACGTTATACTATATAACGTAATACGTTATAACGTTATTCTATATAACCTAATACGTTATAACGTTATACTATCTAATGTAATACGTTATAACGTTATACTTTATAACGTAATACGTTATAACATTATACCATATAATGTAAAACGTTATAACATTATTCTATGAAATGCAATACGTTATAACGTTATACCACATAACGTATTACGTTATAACGTTATTCTATGTAACGTCATACGTTATAAAATTATACTATATAAAGTTAGACACTATAACATTATACTATATAACGTAATACGGTATAACGTTATACTACATAACGTAATACGTTATAACATTACACTATAAAACTGAATATGTTATAACGTTATACCACATAACGTAATACGTTATTACGTTATGCCATATAGTGTAATACGTATGCCATATAGTGTAATACGTTATAACGTTATCCTATAAAATGCAATACGTTATACCGTTATACCATGTAACGTAATACATTATAGCGATATTCTATGTAACGTCATACGTTATGAAATTATATTATATAAAGTAATACGTTATAACGTTATACTATATAACGTAATACGTTATAACGTTATACCATATAATGAAATACGCTATAATTTTATTCTATAAAATGAAATACGTTATAACGTTATACCATATAACGTAATACGTTATAACGTTATTCTATGTAACGTCATACGTTATAAAATTATACTATATAAAGTAATACGTTATAACGTTATACTATATAACGTAATATGGTATAACGTTATACTATACTCGCGTAATACGTTATAACTTACACTATATAAGGCAGATAATGTTATAACGTTATACCATATAACGTAATGCGTTACAACTTATTTTATGTAACCGTCATACGTTATAAAGGATTATACCATATAACGTAACACGTTATAACGTTATTCAATATAACGTAATACGTTATTACGTTATACTATATAACGTAATACTTTATAACGTTATTCTATGTAACGTCATGCGTTATAACGTTACACTATATAACGTGATACGATATAACGTTATACTATATAACGTCATACGTTATAACGTTACACTATATAACGTAACTCGTTATAACGTTATACTATATAACGTAATACGTTATTACGTTATACTATATAACGTAATAAGTTATAACATTATGCTATAAAACGTTATACGTTATAAAGTTATACTATATAACATAATACGTTATAACTTTATACTATAAAACGTAATACGTTATAACGTTATTCTATGTAACGTCACACGTTATAAAGTTATACTATGTAAAGTAATACATTATAACGTTGTACTATATAACGTAAAACGGTATAACGTTATACTATATAACGTAATACGTTATAACATTAAGCTATCAAACTGAATATGTTATAACGTTATACCATATGTCGTAATTCGTTTAAAAGTTATTCTATAAAATGCAATACGTTATAATGTTATGCTCTATAACGTAATACGTTATAACGATATACCATATTAAGTAATACGTTATAACGTTATACCATATAACGTAATACGTTATAACGTTATTCTATGTAACGTAATACGTTATAACGTTATACTATGTAACGTAATACGTTATAATGTTATACAACCTAACGTAATACCTTATAACGTTATACTATATAATGTAATACGTTATTACGTTATACTACGCAATGTAATAAGTTAGAACGTTATTCCATAAAACGAAATACGTAATAACGTTATACCATATATCGTAATACGTTATTACGTTATTCTGTGAAACGTCATACGTTATAACGTTACACTATATAATGTAATACGATATAGCGTTATACTATATAACGTTATACCGTTATAACGTTACTCTATATGACGTAATACGTTTTAACGTTATACTATATAACGTAATACGTTATAATGCTACACTACATAACGTAATTCGTTATAACGTTATACTATCTAATGTAATACGTTATAACGTTATACTTTATAACGTAATACGTTATGACATTATACCATATAATGTAAAACGTTATAACGTTATCCTATGAAATGCAATACGTTATAACGTTATACCATATAACGTAATACGTTATAACGTTACACTATATAATGTAATATGTCATTACGTTATACTATAAAACGTAATACGTTATTACGTTATGCCATATAGTGTAATACGTTATAACGTTATCCTATGACATGCAATACGTTATACCGTTATACCATGTAACGTAATGCATTATAGCGTTATTCTATGTAACGTCATACGTTATGAAATTATATTATATAAAGTAATACGTTATAACGTTATACTATATAACGTAATACGTTATTACGTTATACCATATAATGTAATACGCTATAATTTTATTCTATAAAATGCAATACGTTATAACGTTATACCATATAACGTAATACGTTATAACGTTATTCTATGTAACGTCATACGTTATAAAATTATACTATATAAAGTTAGACACTATAACATTATACTATATAACGTAATACGGTATAACGTTACACTATAAAACTGAATATGTTATAACGGTATACCATATAACGTAATACGTTATTACGTTATGCCATATAGTGTAATACGTTATAACGTTATCCTATAAAATGCAATACGTTATACCGTTATACCATGTAACGTAATACATTATAGCGTTATTCTATGTAACGTCATACGTTATGAAATTATATTATATAAAGTAATACGTTATAACGTTATACTATATAACGTAATACGTTATAACGTTATACTATATAACGTAATACGTTATAACGTTATACCATATAATGAAATACGCTATAATTTTATTCTATAAAATGCAATACGTTATAACGTTATACCATATAACGTAATACGTTATAACGTTATTCTATGTAACGTCATACGTTATAAAATTATACTATATAAAGTAATACGTTATAACGTTATACTATATAACGTAATACGGTATAACGTCATACTATATAACGTAATACGTTATAACATTACACTATAAAACTGAATATGTTATAACGTTATACCATATAACGTAATACGTTACAACTTTATTTTATGTAACGTCATACGTTATAAAGTTATACCATATAACGTACTACGTTATAACGTTATTCAATATAACGTAATACGTTATAACGTTGTACCATATAACGTAATACTTTATAACGTTATTCTATGTAACGTCATGCGTTATAACGTTATTCTATGTAACGTTATATGTTATAACGTTACACTATATAACGTGATACGATATAACGTTATACTATATAACGTCATACGTTATAACGTTACACTATATAACGTAACTCGTTATAACGTTATACTATATAACGTAATACGTTATTACGTTATACTATATAACGTAATAAGTTATAACATTATGCTATAAAATGTTATACGTTATAAAGTTATACTATATAACATAATACGTTATAACTTTATACTATAAAACGTAATACGTTATAACGTTATTCTATGTAACGTCATACGTTATAAAGTTATACTATGTAAAGTAATACATTATAACGTTGTGCTATATAACGTAAAACGGTATAACGTTATACTATATAACGTAATACGTTATAACATTAAGCTATCAAACTGAATATGTTATAACGTTATACCATATGTCGTAATTCGTTTAAACGTTATTCTATAAAATGCAATACGTTATAATGTTATGCTCTATAACGTAATACGTTATAACGATATACCATATTAAGTAATACGTTATAACGTTATACTATGTAACGTAATACGTTATAACGTTATACTATGTAACGTAATACGTTATAATGTTATACAACCTAACGTAATACCTTATAACGTTATACTATATAATGTAATACGTTATTACGTTATACTACGCAATGTAATAAGTTAGAACGTTATTCCATAAAACGAAATACGTAATAACGTTATACCATATATCGTAATACGTTATTACGTTATTCTGTGAAACTTCATACGTTATAACGTTACACTATATAATGTAATACGATATAGCGTTATACTATATAACGTTATACCGTTATAACGTTACTCTATATGACGTAATACGTTTTAACGTTATACTATATAACGTAATACGTTATAATGCTACACTACATAACGTAATTCGTTATAACGTTATACTATCTAATGTAACACGTTATAACGTTATACTTTATAACGTAATACGTTATGACATTATACCATATAATGTAAAACGTTATAACGTTATTCTATGAAATGCAATACGTTATAACGTTATACCATATAACGTAATACGTTATAACGTTTCACTATATAATGTAATATGTCATTACGTTATACTATAAAACGTAATACGTTATTACGTTATGCCATATAGTGTAATACGTTATAACGTTATCCTATGAAATGCAATACGTTATACCGTTATACCATGTAACGTAATGCATTATAGCGTTATTCTATGTAACGTCATACGTTATGAAATTATATTATATAAAGTAATACGTTATAACGTTATACTATATAACGTAATACGTTATAACGTTATACCATATAATGTAATGCGCTATAATTTTATTCTATAAAATGCAATACGTTATAACGTTATACCATATAACGTAATACGTTATAACGTTATTCTATGTAACGTCATACGTTATAAAATTATACTATATAAAGTAATATGTTATAACGTTATACTATATAACGTAATACGGTATAACGTTATACTATATAACGCAATACGTTATAACATTACACTATAAAACTGAATATGTTATAACGTTATACCATATAACGTAATACGTTACAACTTTATTTTATGTAACGTCATACGTTATAAAGTTATACCATATAACGTAATACATTATAACATTATACTATATAACGTAATACGTTATAACGTTATACCATATAACGTAATACGTTATAACGTTATTCTATGAAATGCAATACGTTATAACGTTATTCTATGTAACGTCATACGTTATAACGTTACACTATATAACGTGATACGATATAACATTATACTATATACCGTCATACGTTATGACGTTACACAATACATCGTAACACCTTATAACATTATACTATATAACGTAATACGTTATAACTTTATACTATAAAACGTAATACGTTATAACGTTATGCTATAAAACGGAATACGTCATAACGTTATACCATATAACGTAATACGTTATAATGTTATACTATATAACGTCATACGTTATAACGTTACACTATATAATGTAATATGTCATTACGTTATACTATAAAACGTAATACGTTATTACGTTATACTGTATAACGTAATACGTTATAATTCTATACTATAAAACGTAATACGTTATAACGTTATTCTATAAAACGTCATACGTTATAACGTTATTCTGTCGAACGTCATGCGTTATACCGTTACTCTATATAAAGTAATATGATATAACGTTATACTATATAACGTAATACGGTATAACGATATACCATATAACGTAATACATTATAACGTTATTCTATAAAACGGAATACGTCATAACGTTATACTATATAACGTGATACGATATAACGTTATACTATATAACGTCATACGTTATAACGTTACACTATATAATGTAATATGTCATTACGTTATACTATAAGACGTAATACGTTATAACGTCATACCATATAACGTTATACTATATAATGTAATACGTTATTAGGTTACACTATCTAACGTTATATGTTATTACGTTATACTATAAAACGTAATACGTTATAACGTTATTCTATAAAACGGAATACGTCATAACGTTATACCATATAACGTAATACGTCATAACGTTATACCATATAACGTAATACGTCATAACGTTATACCATATAACGTAATACGTTATAACGTTATACTATATAACATAATACGTTGTACGTTATACTATATAACATAACACGTTATTACGTTATTACATTTATCTATAGAGACGTAATACGTTATAACGCGTTATTCACCACTGGAACGTCATGCGTTATAACGTTATTCTATATAAAGGTAAATCGGTATAACGTTATATATATAACGTAATACGTTATAACGTTATTCTATGAGGAAATGCAATACGTTATAACGTTATTCTATGTAACGTCATACGTTATAACGTTACACTATTAACGTGATACGATGCTGTGATATACTATATAACGTCCATACGTTATAACGTTACAATACATCATTAACATATAAACATTATACTATATAACGTAATACGTTATAACTTTATACTATAAAACGTAATACGTTATAACGTTATTCTATAAACGGAATACGTCATAACGTTATACCATATAACGTAATACGTTATAATGTTATACTATATAACGTCATACGTTATAACGTTACACTATATAATGTAATATGTCATTACGTTATACTATAAAACGTAATACGTTATTACGTTATACTGTATAACGTAATACGTTATAACGTTATTCTATAAAACGTCATACGTTATAACGTTATTCTGTCGAACGTCATGCGTTATACCGTTACTCTATATAATGTAATATGATATAACGTTATACTATATAACGTAATACGGTATAACGTTATACCATATAACGTAATACATTATAACGTTATTCTATAAAACGGAATACGTCATAACGTTATACTATATAACGTGATACGATATAACGTTATACTATATAACGTCATACGTTATAACGTTACACTATATAATGTAATATGTCATTACGTTATACTATAAGACGTAATACGTTATAACGTCATACCATATAACGTTATACTATATAATGTAATACGTTATTAGGTTACACTATCTAACGTTATATGTTATTACGTTATTCTATAAAACGGAATACGTCATAACGTTATACCATATAACGTAATACGTCATAACGTTATACCATATAACGTAATACGTCATAACGTTATACCATATAGCGTAATACGTTATAATGTTATACTACTTAACGCAATACGTTATTACGTTATTCTATGTAACGTAATACGTTATAACGTTATTCTGCGGAACGTCATGCGTTATAACATTTCTCTATATAATGTAATACGATATGACGTTATATTATATAATGTAATTCGGTATAACGTTATACCATATAACGTAATACGTTATAACGTTATACCATATAACGTAATACGTTATAACGTTATACTATATAACATAATACGTTATTACGTTATTCTATATAACGTAATACGTTATAACGTTATTCTGGGGAACGTCATGCGTTATAACGTTACTCTGTATAATGTAATACGGGATAACGTTATACTATATAACGTGATACGATATAACGTTATACTATATAACATAATACGTTATTACGTTGTTCTGTATAACGTAATACGTTGTAAAATTCTACTATAAAGCGTAATACGGTATAACGTTATACTATGTAGCATAATACGTTATTACGTTATTCTATATAACGTTATACGTTATAACGTTATTCTGCGGAACGTCATGCGTTATAACGTTGTTCTATATAAGGTAAATCGGTATAACGTTATACTATATAACGTAATACGTTATTACGTTATTCTATCTAACGTAATACGTTATAAAATTATACTTGTCGGAGATACGGTGACACCGGTGCCTTCCCTCTGAAACCTCGGGAAGATCCATAGAAACATTGTAATTAAAATCTACAGTTGTAACTAAACGATTTGCCGTCATTCTAACCAATTGTATTTGTTTAAGTCTTGTGACAATGAGCTTGGGCTCAATTCGATAATTGGTCGCCGAACGTGGCCGCGGTCAACGGGACCGACTCTCCATTTAACAAAGGCATTGAGTAATCCTATAGCACTCCTTAAAAGAAAGATTCGTAGCGGCACTTGGCAGTAAACATTCCAACGGTTTCTGTCCCGTAGCTTGCCACACGCAGATCCTATTCTCCGGGCAGGATGTTTACCAGATGCCGACGCGTCTCCGCAGTACGTGATCGGCTAGCCCGAGTACCGTTATAAACACTAATATCTAGGTACCTGAAATCCTTAAACAGATAAACAATCTTTGTCCTAGTTACAGGAAGACAGGAGAGACCTATTTTTCCACGAACGACGTCTCCCACTAGCAACCTTCCCTCGAGGGCGGCTAGCATCCTTTTCTAACTACCGATATGGAGATTGGCCAATTAGCAGCAACGTCAATTTCCCTTACTTTCCGAACGTAGGATATCCCCGACGAATCCGATGAACTCGTGTCCTTAGACACGCCCCATCATAATTTTCCTCTGAGGTATCACCGGGACGGAAAGTCATTCTCTCTTGCGGTCTCATCGACAAAAAGGATTTACTCCTTACGGTCAGCGAATATTAACACAGAATCCGACTTAGATTTTGCGAGTGCGTACGACTACCATCCCGTTGACCGCGGATTCGTTATCGAACCTAAGGCCATTGTCACTAGCGTCGCGAGTGTGTGATCATTGTGAGTTTGTGTCAACTCTGTAACATTTTTGCGTGTGTCAATAAAAGTAACTCCAGTGTAAGAAAATGGATAGCTTCAGTGAAGAATCCTTACCTGTCCCAAGCCCCCGCCACGAGGACGACTCGGGCCCAGATTCGGACATTGACTCAACATATATATTACAATTATTTTATTTAATTACATATAATATTTATATAAATTTATTTGAAGATTATTAATAATTTTTTTTATTTGATAAATTTTATAAATTTTTTAAATTTTAATATATTTTATAAGTTTCTATATTTTAAATTTTAATGTTTTAGTAAAAATTTATTTATTTATATATATAAATATATAATATAAATGATATAATTTAATGATTAGTAATTTAATTAGAATAATGTTAATAAATTTAATTTATAAATATTTTAAAAATATTTAATATTATTTTAATTAAATTTTTTATATATTAATATAAATATATAATTATAAAATTTTGAATTTATTTTAGACTGATGAAAATTGGTCACCTTACGATCGCGTTGGTTTATTTATGCTGGTCGAGGGGATACCGGTAAATTTCCATTCGCCGTTGTTAGACGGTTGCATGAAGCGGCGACATTGTTTTTGCCCGAAGTTTACTTATTATTATTACAGTATGTCCTAACGTTGTTGATACTCCGAGGCAAGATCACACGTGGCTCGATTTGTCCCTCAGCTCGTGTGTCGCTACAATATTATATAAATTTTTATGTATGGGATGCGGGACAAATTAAACGGGTCTGAAAAAAGCAAATTCTTGAACTAAAACAGCAACAATTATTAGTAGCAAAAATATCGAAAGTAATAAGAAGAAGTTGTAAAATACACGATTTCTTAAAAAATGTTGCAGATCATGACAAAAAGAAAAGCACTGGTCGGTCGTCATCGTTATCCGATCGTGATAAGCGAGCAATTTTGCATGTAGCAAGTACCAGTACTATTTTCAGACGAAAAATAATCAACTTGGATGATCCTGATGGGATTATTTTCATGACATAAGAAAAGAGACAATGTCGGCAATTCGAAGACAAATGGGAGGAGGCAGCGTGATGGTTTGGGCCGGCATCAGTTATTTCGGCAAGACATGTATCAAGTTCATCGATGGGAGAATGAATAGTGTCCGGTATATAAATTTATTCAACGAACAAATAAATAATCATGCAGAACGCGTTTCTGGACCTGATTACATCTTTCAACAAGATAATGCACCTGTACACACATCCGGATTGGTCCAATCATACTTTAATGCAAATATATATCAGTTTTGCCGTGGCTAGCACGCTCCCCGGGCCTTAATGTTATTAAAAATTGCTGGGCAGAACTTGTTCACGGCGTATACGCGAATGGAAAGCAGTGTCAACACGTACAAGCATTAAAAAATGCAATTGTACGCGAATGGGATACATTGAGTCAAAATTATATTCAGAAACTACATAAATCGATAGCAAATCGTACAATAGAAGTAATAGAAAATAAAGGGGGATGTACTCATTTTTTTGTTACACACTAAATCTCATAATATTTTTAATTATTTTCAACAAACCGCATATCCTGAGCTCATAATGTTTTGATACTATACGTTACAGACGAAAAACGTTACATGCGTCATTGAGTAAGTGAAGATAGCTCACATGGGCTATCTCTTTCATGGGCATGATCGCATTCAAAGATCATGGTTTATATAAAATAAGTAGTTACATTGAAAGGCAAGAATCGCACGCTAAAAATGTGGGAAAAATGACAAATAAGGAAAAATTCCACAGGATCTTAGGGCATGTAAACTTTAATTATTTAGATACAATGTGTAAAAAAAAAAAATTAGTTGAGGGAATGCCAGAAAATTTTGAGTAAGTACAATTAAAATGTGGCACACGTGTCCAAAATAAAATGCACAATTTACCGTTCCAAAATAACCGTAGTAGAGCACGCGAGATTTTAGAATTAGTACATACCGATTTAAATGGACCTCATAAAAATACCGGGTTTGATGGATCTAAATATTTCTTAACATTTATAGACGATTACAGTAAGTGTGCATTGATTTATACTTTGAAATCAAAAGATGAAGTTTACATTTGTTTCCTTGATTATACCAACAAAATGGAAAATCTTACTGGTAAGAAGATAAAGAGATTAAGATGCGATAATGGAAAAGAATATATGAACAAAAACATGTACAA
>NW_022883183.1:0-24704 GCF_011952255.1 Bombus vosnesenskii
GCTACTCCATCTTTCACAACTTATTTTCTCTTCGTTTGGGGGAAAAACACAAATGAACGTAACGGTTGGTTTCATATACGTTTCAGATATCTGCTACTATCGCATGGAGGAGAATCCTGAAAAGAAGGAAGCGAGGAAGAATCAACTTTTGAACGAAACAATACCATTTTACTTGACTAAATTCGACCAGATTATTGGCAAAAATAAAGGATATATCATTCCTACTACCGTAAGATTTTTTATCCAAATTTAATGTTAAAATTTTTAGTCTTTGTGCAAACTGGGCCATGTTGTCCATAAAAAATTATTGAAACTTTGTTGCGACAAGACAGCTTTAATTGTTGAGAGCAGAGTGTATCTTTAAAATTCACTCCTGTTAGTTTATGTACAAATGAATTTGCCAAGATTTTCAGCTTTTAGATAATTATTCATGTATCTGCCTCATCAAGTTTGATAGAAATTATTACTATCGTAATCAAAGCAAAGATTAAGATATGTAAAATCATTTCTCTGGATATGACACTCTTGTTTAATGAGTGATAAATGATACCATTCGAAATATCATATTTATATAATATATAATGATACTTATAAGTGTAATCACTTAAGTACAGGTATCTGAATTTTTCTCACTGTCACTGACATAGATACGTATTATCGTTCCTTAGATTACTTGACCAGTTTATTTCTTTCATCACTGTGTTATTATATAATAATAATAAATAGTCACATTAAATTAATTTAGTATGATTATGTTGTTTAATAATACGTGTTTCATTGCAAAATATTTAGCGATTGAAGGGCTCATAGGAAACATGAAAGTGAAAGAATACTAGAATCTAGAGTTTACGATTTCAATTTGTTTAACGAGATATTTATCATATTACACAATTCCTGTAAATGTATTTGTAATTATATCACCGAAGAATTGTATTTAATTAAGCTATGAAGTTGTGGAATCGTGAGAAGGATTATTTTTATAGAACTGTCTAATTTCCATTCGACATTGATTCAGGATACACATTATTCTTTTTTACATAATACCAGTTTTGTCATTTTTAATTAACAAATACCTCCAAAGGTTGAAGTTTCTAAAATTATCCATTAAAATCTGACAATAAAATAAAAATCCAAATTCTTCCTAAAAAGCTAGTGATCTTTAGTTAAGAGTTCAATTTTTCACATTTTTCAAGGTAAATTATAAAAATTGTTTAATAGAGGAGGTACAAAATAAATGTATACAAACCTTTTTTCAGACGACATGGGCGGACTTCGTATTTGCAGCGGCCCTTGAAAATTTCGAGTATATGTTTGGGGCACCAGCTTTGGATAAATATCCAGCTTTTCGAGCATTGAAGAAAAGGATTCATAGAATATCGGCCATTTCTGATTGGCTGATTAGGCGCCCATTCACAAACAGCTAAAAAGCTAAAAACGTGTGGAAAAAGATGACCAGTACACCAGTATATATATATGTACGCTGGCATCGCTATGTTGGTAAATGTTCGATGTTATACGTGTCGTAAAATGTAACAGTTCTATTTAAAAAAAAATTTCGTTTCTATGAGTACGTTAAAAGTTTAACTATAAAAAGTCTCATCTGAGCTGTGCTCCTTTATGGAAGGTATTATTGTGATTGAAAGAACACAATATATAATAAATGTATGTATGTTGTATAATAAATGTATGTTCTTTCGAAAAAAGTTCGAAAATTTTCTTTCTTTTATTCGTACTTAACTTTTTAATAAAATGCACGATTAATTCTTGTGTCTCGTTTAAACAGCTTTTGGTCTATCGTTATTTCGAATTATTTGAACATCGTGTGAATTTACTATTTAATTTTACAATATCATTTACTATATAATTTTACAATATCATTTACTATATAATTTTACAATATCATTTACTATATAATTTTACAATTATAATTTTACAATATCAATAATTTACAATAAGTGAGGGAAAAATCATTGAATGTTATATCTAGATGGCTATATACTATTTTAAACAATACTTAACTCGAGATACTCGTTTCGTCTCTTCATGATACTTACTGGCAATACCGAGTACAAATATGATGTTCTTTGAAAATAAAAAATGGATTTGAAAACGTTAATGCACGTAAATTAAATTTGGTTTGGACATATATGACACAATTTGTATGGACAATGAAGAGTACGAATCTACGAATTTCGAGGGAAAAGTATTGATATATGTATCGATATTTCTGGTCGTTACAATATCTCTAATCAATACAAAGTTCTAACTGAATGTTAGAATGTTAAACGTTAAAACGTTTAAAACGTTAAAATGTGTATCGAATCGTTGTAATTCCAAAGATGTCAATTGATGTAATGTAATAATAAAGTATAAAGTATAATTTCGTCTGTGGTATAATCTTTCTATTCCATTTTGTTACGTCGCACCGCGAGCAATATGGCAACCAGATGTCACCGGATACTCGCAGCGTATCCTCCATAGTTTCAAGTACCTTCCATAAATCTCATAGATTTCCTAGAAAAGGTCCTTCAAACCAAACAAACGTCTGTTTCCGAAGAATTTCTAAAGACTATTGTCTACCCCGACTGGACAAGGGGAAGTTAGTTTTTCTCACGTATGCTGCAACTTTCCTCCCACTAACCACTTTCTCTCGAGGGCGGTTAAGACCCTTCGTTAACCAATTAACAACGAAGCCACTTCCTTCACTCTCCTAACTAAAATCGTCACCAACAAATCCGATGGTCCCATGCGCTAGACACACCCATCCTTAGCTTTCCTCCGAGACAGCATCGTCTCCCAAGACAGTTCTGATTTCACATCCTTCGAACGGTCAATATCCTTCCACCGGGTAGGACACACCCACAGATCAGTCACTCATTCATCTCGTACATATTCTCAACGTGAGAATTGATTGTAATTTCAACAAATAAATAAAAAAAAAATCTCGTACATACGCATCAGCGTAACTGCCTTCGTTATAAGTTGTTGGAATAAACGGTGAAATATAACTTACTATACTGTGTCATATTCATTTAACCACCTCTTATCTTAACCGAAACAGGGGAACGACTACTTCGATTCACCGAATCGTAGCGAGAATTTACGCCTCTCGCTACTGCGACTGCGTCTCTCCGCGAACGGTCGTAACACATTGATCGACAGAAGTATTAGACTCTAATAACATAAATTTATATATTTTCTATTTCCCAGCCACCAGTTTTATAGATTTTTCTATCTTCTGTACTACTTTTATCCCTTTTATTTTTTCTTACATGAGATTATTGTAAATTTAATATCATTTGTTCGCAATATTTGTTATTTATCTTTCCTTGAATTTGAAATTTCGCGCTTCAATGTTGTGTGTTGTTCGACGTTTTATCGAACGATGTTTATCGAACTAGTTTATGAATACATACATAATTATTAAAGAATCTATAAACCTTACTAGTTTGTTTTTAGTAAGTTTTGTTACAGAAAACATGTTCTCATAAATTTTCAACTTTAATTTATGGAAATTTATTAATCTTAAACTATAAAATCATTCAATGAGTCTTTCCGGATGTTTTTATGTAGTCATAATTTCACATATCAGCACAGCTCCACCAATAGGATAAGAGTTACGTGGAAGCAACAGGGGGGAAGAAGAACATATAGAGATCTAAAGGTTATTTTTGTCTCATTCAAGTTTCTGTTAACCGGCTTGGAAATTTCCTGTGCTTGTTTCGACTTTGAAGTCTTAAAAAAAAAATTGTAAGTAAATAGTATATATATAGTATATATATCCCGAGTCAAAGTTTCTCTTTATAAATAATAAACCGTTCAAAAACTATATTTTGTATGTTTTTTCCTTATTCATAATTAAATAATAAATATGAAATACTTCTACAGAAATCCGACATCCTTCAATTAACCGAACAGCAGATGATTTAAAAATTAGTAGTTGAAAGAAATAAATGTTATTACATGTTCATAATTGATCGATAAATTTTCGAAATACGACATATATGATATTTTCATGCTTCAATTTACGATCAAAGGATATTCAGAGTCGCAACTTTTTATCGAATCGAAACTCCCAAGCTGCATGTTTCACGCAGAGGAAATGGGAGAAAGAGTTACATAAACACTGATAAGTGAGCCAGTGAGAAGTTAAATTGATCGATTCCATTTTTAAACAAGTTTTTTCGTTCTAAGATCCGATCGACTAAATCGCTACACTCACTGCTGATATTTATTTAAATTTATGTTTTTATAGAGCGCGACGAAGGAGAAGAACCTAGACAGAAATTTATTTTACTTACTGAACTATTAATAGCTGCTAAACTTTGCATATTTGTACACTTTCGCGCGTATTTTTACATCTTTCAATTTACCGTAAAACCTTATTCACATTGAACTCTTCAGAAACCAAACGATTAATCTCAATAGAGTCAACCTTCTTTACAAACAAGGTATTTCTATATTGCAACTATTTTGAAACATATACACGTATGAAATATAAACATATTTTTCATCCTAATTCCGGACACTCTTTTCACATGGATTTCGTCAAAATTATGCGGCCTTGCGATTAAAAGAAATTTTCTCGAGAAGTGTCGCGATTAGGCAACTTATTGGTATTAACAGATTATTAACAGAAAGACAAAATAAACTCCGTTACACAAATCGGATGATCAAGTTTTCGGAGGAGAAAGAGAAAGAGACAGAGAGGGGGAGAGAGAGAGAGAGAGAGAAACAAGATTTATTGAAGGGAGAATGAGGGAACGGAAACACTTTGAGGAAACACTTTGAGCTCTATGCTTCAACCTGTCCAGCCGCCAATCGAATTAACGTGCCATTCAGCATTGATTTTGCGTCCATATCGTGGAACCATGCCGTATTTATTGTTTGCCAGGTTTCCTGTGTCCTATGAATTTCAATTTTTCCGCAAGATGCCGCAAGATGCAGCTCGTTTTCCTTAGACTCCGATGTGAAATCGCGCGAAAAAGTAAGAATGAAGGCGTTTCCATTGGATCGCGATTGCACTTTATCGTATTAATTAACTCGACATTACAGCGTAGTCCTAGAAAATCGTATTAATCGAGGTAATCCGATGCAATTGATTCACGGCCAGCGTACTGCTGCGCATCACGCGAGTCGTTGTCTCAATTATTGAATTGCTCGTTGCGAAGTATTGTAGCGGAACCTCGGAAACGAAATTAACGATGTAATTGGGGACAGGATGCATTGTAACGATGGAAAATATTTTAGTTATAACAGCTAATTCGAAGGTTGAAAAATATCGATCGAACTGTTTGCTGGTGTTCGCCCAAGGATTCGAACATGTAGGGGTATAGTGGTTGAACAATTAGATCTGGTCATATCTGTTAATTTTTCTGTCGTTATTGCATAATTCATTGTATTCTTTGGTTTACTATATACACGTATCCCGTTTGATAAATTATATTTCTAATTTTCGTTGATAATATTAATACTTTGCTTTCGAAGGTTTCATTTATTCATATTACCATATACTCCAAGTAATTTCAGTAGAAAGAACGTGTTTTCGTATAATTGGTTAAATATATGCGTAGAATGAAGAGTCATAGCCGCATCACTCATCACCTACTCACTCACTCACTATCATCGCGCAGTGCGATACGATTTTGCTTGGTAGTGTAATATATCTTCGGCCAATACGTCGGTTTATTTTTCTGATTGTATCTTACCTGTAGTAGCGTCGAATAAAATTGAAATTGTTAATAGATCATTTTCTGATATTATATTTCAATGGATCTTCGTGGAAATTGGAATAAAGTCTGATTCTACTATTTATCTTAGAAAACTTGAAAAACTAATTAATTATTCGTATCGAATTAGTAATATTCGTTTGTTTGTAAAATGTACTTGTCAAGATAGTATTATATAAAAATGCTGAATCTCGACAGGTTAATTTCTCATGTGAGTTTTCACGAAGCTTGAAAAAATAGGATTTGTAATTAGTGTTATTTGCGACAGACATTTATTTTCCCTGAAACCTATGTAGGTCACAAATATTCCTAGTAGCAATGCGTGTGAACTACATTCGCTTCTCTATGTACGTACATATGTACTCTCAAAATTTCATTAAAATCGTTCTTACGTTATTTTAAAATCCATTCTAAAATCGATTCTATGGTGACAACCAACGGTGTAACTTTATAATTCGACGAAATTTTCCAATGCATTTCAAACAGACAAATTTTTACAATCCCAATATAGAGAAGGTATAAAAATAAAATAGTTATTTTTCTTGCTCGGTTCTAGATGAGAACAATAAAAGTTGCGTGGACAGTGATTAAATTGCTTTAAGGAAAAACCTCCTATTTTTTGTTTTATATATTGACTTTTTGTTGCAATATTTTCCAAGAGCTTCGACTGGCATCGAGTCGTATAAAATCGTAGAAAAAGGCGCTAGTATTCTTTATAGTTGCATAGCTTCCATCATCGCCTGGGTAATAGGCCTCGCTTCGTCTTTGTCGCGACAATCTCGTTACCAAGACTTCGATCTTCGAGTTGCTTAATGCGATATCGACATCAGAACGATGCCTCGACGAGCAATTCATCAAAAAAGTTTTTTAAATTTTATTCGTGTAATCTCGAAAGTGACTCGATATTGACCGAGAATAATACGATGTTTCATTTATTTGTCGAAACTTGGGTGAAAATTTTCCGCCGACAGATTTTTGATTGCAACCAACGACATTTGAAATTACTGACACGAGAAATAGAAATTTATTGTCATAACTAGCAACGTTGTAAATTGTTCGTATTTGCTTTGATACGAAGATGAATTGGAAATTATTAAAATTTAACAATTTAATAGCATTTACAATTATTCGTATTATCTCATTTAATTATATCATAATTGACAATACAGAAGTGTCACTGTTTCTGTATACCTAAATATATTATGTAGTATCGTTTGTTTTTTTACAATAACTGTGCAATTCCATCGTATTGATGCCTTTTCTACTGTAATTCTACTCCTAACTAATTACATTGAATCAACGTCAGTCATTCGCATAATAACAATTCTATTCCCTGATATTCCCAACCCGAAAGCAAATATCCTCTTCCAAATTGTTGCGTATGTATAACCATCCGATTTCTATAGTGATATATTAGCCGTACTGTATTATGTGGATTCTTCGTTGTACGAACGTAAGTAGTCAAGTGAAATTTGTGATGTTCCTTGATCTATGTACGTTACGATCAGTTTGCAACAGGCAACGGCAGTTTTCCCGAGTCGTTGCACGTTCAGCAAGAAATTAATCGGCAGTGAAGAAAAATATAAAGTTCCCCTGTATTTCTAACTTTGTACTCTGTAATGTCACGGTTTCTAATCTTTCATCCATAGTTCACACTTTAAGAAAAATTAATCAATTACATTAATTACGTTGCTTAAAATCATCGAATTTATCTAGTCGGTTAAGCGCGTAAAATCGACGAACGGAAGATTATTCAATGAGAAAACTCGACATTACCAAAATGAACGTTTGCCCATGTTGAAGTAGCATTTAAAGGATGAACGCGATACTCAGCGTCGAGTCGAAAATGTTTCGAGTTCGAGTTTCTATTCGCCTCCATATGAACCCATTGAATAATCGATACGAGTTGCTCGTTACACGGTAATTCCTTGCTTGCAAATTTGAAAGCCACCCCCATAGACCCTGTTAATCGGTCAGACTAGCGCAGAGACGCGTTTCATTTGCTATAATTCGATCTTCGGACGGTTTAGTTATCGTCGCATTTTGACGCTGCTTACCAGCAGATTAATCTCTAGCAAACAATTGATAGGCGTCACAAACAGACCAGTTGCTTCGTAGTTAGCGAGTCTCTGGACGTTCAGAATACGAGGATCCAGCTGATCCACCATTACAATTAATCGGATTAATTCTCACTCCCTCTCGCCAAGGGATATATGTAATTGATTTTCTGAATCAGGGATGGCTATTCCGATACTATACAGTAAATATAAAATATAGCGAAAATACATAGTAAATCGAATTTTTCCTTTTCATTTCTTAACTTTATCTGTTCTCAAGATACATAGCTTTTGCAGTTTTCCGTAATGGGACAGAAAGCGGAACGTCTTTAGGTTACCATCTTTTTCTTTTTACAATTTAAATTCGTTTCTTCAATGTCCGTTAGAACATTTTCCAGCCAATATTTTCTAAAATTTCACACGTATCCTTCCTTCGCTATAAGACGCGAGATACACGTGTACTTCAGCATCGACGTGTCTTCAACTCATCGATGCCTCTTTCTCGGCGTTTCCCATAGTCCGTTTTCCATTCTGTCGGCGTTTCAACCCCCGACCACATTTTCTGTGCAACGTGTACACACATCCAAATATGGGTTGACTGCGACACGGGAAAACTCAGCGTTAGAAACGAACGAAGAAACGCCTAACCATCGTGAAAGCGATGTGAACGCGGAAATCGGACGAGGCGAAGTTAATTTCGACTATCAGCCAGCTTTGGGCAATGAATCTCGACGATTTCCGCGAGCATATTGGACTTATCTGCTCCAGCACGCCTTACAATCACGATAACACCTTCTGTTGCACGCACGTGAACACGCAACCCCCTCGTTACCCTCGAAACGAGCGGTCAGAGATCCGCGAACAAGATTGAAATTCGTTACGGTTACGGAAGCCGTTTACGAGCCTATGGATTACGAGGGTCGTTTCGAAGAATGTAGTGAGCGATCCCATGGAGCGTAATTCTTAGCCCATTAACGGGCAACGTTGCGTTAGCGAATTTCATCTGTCACCTTTTCCCCAATGAATTTGCGTTATCGAATTCTATTTGTTAACATTATCACCACGACAAGCAATTCCAAGAATGAGCTTCGCGTTTACCTCGTCTCTACTTTTTCTATCTGGATTCTACAATTTCATGAGTTTCAAAGGATGTGGATAAAACGGCATTATGAGAAACTGTTGGTTGATTCTTCATGGGTTAACGTAGTTTTGAAGAAATTCTTCCAGGAACCGGGAAGAATATTAAACATTGAAATCGGATACAGTACCAATTCTGAGAACTTTGAAAATGACACGGTACCACAATGTCGCTATAGAGACCAATATAATGTTACTCTAGAGGCTTTCACTGCTCGAATTGTCATAATTATTTTTTATACTTCCGATCCTTGATCATGCCAAAGCGTTATTTTTAAAAAATAAAATATATAATAGAAGTGTGTATAGAACTGTTGAAAGGATCCGTGTAACAGACTTTCGTCGATGATCTATACAACTAAAATTCTTAATATTAAATTAAATTCGTAGAATATTCAAATCTATCTATAGTTTGATCGAATCTTCGATTATAAATCGACGTAAAATTTTTGGATACTACAAGCGTAGCCATCGTTCAGTATCTCGTAAACGTCTGATGAAGAAGTACATGTTACAAGGCTTATACGTCAAATCTATAGAACACCTGAATATAACTGACTTCCCAATATTTCAATATTCCAGGTCCCATAGCTATATCGGATGTCGATTAATACGAAACATGAGAAGTCAATCAATCGATATGTTCAATGGCACGTAATCTTGATAAAAGCTGTACAAACTTGCAGTCCTTTCCTTGTTTATAACGGGAAATTGAATACTTTGTAATTAAATTGTAGAAACAGAAGCAATAAAATGTTGCGTGGCCTGTCGCAATAACGTAACGAATCGATATAATGGTTGCCACAGATTAATTAATTAATATCAATCCCGCGATCCTCCATCGCAGCTGTCTTTATTTCCGCGTAGTTTGTATCGAATTCGTCGCGTTTCATCGTGAGAAATCTTCAGCCGTTCCAAAAGTTTCGTAAAGATTAATCCTTCATAATTGAAGAGCGGAAGTAGATAAAATTGCCAGTATCGAAACTAAAGTTTTCTGGGAAACGACTGTTTATGAGAAATTGTTTGTTTATGGGAATGTTATTTATTAGAAAAATATAACGATACTTATTTATTACGCATATTATAATACTTTATATAATTTTACGATATCTCTATTCTATCGTTTCAAAGATCTGTTAATTAACGATAAAAAAAATATCTTCTTTATATCTTAAGAGAAGATATGTAAGTCCATTATGTAGTTTGCTTAAGAAGGTCAGTAGAGATTTTCTTATCTGATGGGATAATTGAGGCAGATTTATCTACGCACATGTTCAAGCACGATGGAGGGAGTTTGCTGGCACATGGTGCACACAGTCTAATTTAGGGAACTAATCGTATAACATACATCATACACAACCTATATCACGTATGAAACGTTAAAAACTGTACGAATTATTATGATTACACTTCCCTTCATATTTAGTGATATTAACCTTCATACAAATAACCTCTTCAAGGAAAAACAAAATTCTTTTTCGAAAATGGCACTTCCAATTCTTCTTATTCTCACTATTTAATTGCTAGCCGTATCAAGTAACAACGAAAAAAATAATAATATCTAAACGTTAAGCAGGTCCATATTTTTGGGGATACAATTAAAAAAGTAAATCGTCGGTGGAATATTGTTTCACCTATCAAGAATTTTGGAAGATATAATTAGAAAGGTACAACCTGGGTAGAAAATTGTACTCCTTATCGAGCATTTTTGAAAATATAATTGAGAAAGTGGAATCTGGATAGAAAATTGTTTTATCTACGAAGCATTATAAAAAGTAAGTTTAATAAAACTATACCTTGGATATTTCATATATTTTTTCATATTATACGCATTACATTATAGAAGCAAACGCGGACTGCTCAACGTCATAGGCTCAGAATCTAAAACTCTATTCGGAACTCTCCTCGAAAAAGATCTAGAACTCATTAACGAAAATATATGTCGGGTCACGATTCGAATTTTGGGCGCGCGACGACTCTTCATGTGGACTAGCCATCGTTTCACAAAGCCGAGATTTTATTTACACGTGTATACAGGTCTATCACTAAGCTTAACAAATAATAAGTACAACTAATAATAAGTCTAACAAACACTAAGCCTAATGAATAATACGATCTACGAATAATTAAATTAAATAATACTATTAGCAATGTTTGAGTTCAAACGAATCCACGGTCACCGGGATAACTCCTTACTAAGCGAAACTAACTTAGACGCAAATGCGATCGTCGAAAATGCTCGATGTATCACTCTCCAAGGCAATCGCAAGAATGCCAGCCTCGTGGAGATTTTTCTCCCTGTACGATTGCATTTTGTTTTCTATACCCGTTTGGAAGCATCGAGAAGGTTCCAAACGCCGTTGCTAGGCACACTCGTTGGAAGCATCGAGAAAGTTCCAAACGCCGTTGCTAGGCAGTTTCTGCCTGGAGTTTTGATTACTAATACAATGTATGTCCCATTGCATCGGCACCTCCGAGGCAACATCACACGTGGCTAGGCCCGCTCTCGAGGCCGCATGCCGCCACAACCACATTTCTCGGAAAACACATACAACCACTCCAGACCTCCGTTAGATAAAACATCCATCCCGTGACCGTGGCTACGTTCAGCGACCTATTGTCACCTCGAACCCAATCTCGCTTATTACAAATCTTAAGCAATCACAACTATAATAAAATCTAGGCTAAGGTACTAGAGGATGTTCCCAAGATTTCCAAGGAAAGGCTTCGGCTTTCCTTTCATCTCCGACACGGCCATCCTGACTATCACACGTCCTCGGGTGTACCTTCGTCAACAAAACAAAAGGAAACAGGATTAGTATCATTGTGATTGGCATTCAAAGTGCCAGTTGCATTCTGCGTGCTTTCAGTCGGGTCGTAATGACATGACAGACCATTCTCGATTTCACACCCAAATGGGTCTCATCCTTCGAATCGCACATACTCTCAAAGTTCGTTACATAACCAGCCTCGTAACACAATCGCTGTCAACACTAGACCGCCTCCAGCCTCATGACATTGTCACTGTCGGTACTAGACCAGCTCCAGCTTCGTGACATCGTCGCTGTCGGTACTAGACCAGCTCCAAATCCGTGACATTGTCGCTGTCGGTACTAGACCAGCCCCAACCTCGTGACATTGTCGCTGTCGGTACTAAACCGGCTCCCAGCTTCCTGACATCGTCACTTCCAGTGCCTGACCGCACTGAACTCCATCCCATGGCCGCACCTGGGCTCATATAATTCTACGATCCTCTGGGATCGGGGTACTCACATCGCCATGGTCACTGTCCTCGTCATCACAACAGACATCCAACTCCGCAGGAATGCAACTATCCGGCATTTTCCTTAACCTGTCATGACTGTACTTGTATGACCTTTTCCCATCCAGTGTTTTCAAGGTATATCGGTCTCCTTCCAGGACCTCCGATATTACAAACGGACCCCTGAATTTTGGATCCAATTTTGTCTGGTTCCTTTCTTCATTTTGGCGTAGTACCAAATCACCGGGATTAAACCTAACTACTTTAGCTTTGGTTTTATCGAATCTCTCTTTGTCATACCTAGCACTAGTTTCCATCTCTTTTATTGCCTGTTGTCTTACACTGGAGATATCTATTTCTTTTTCCTCGATGTTATCAGGTAGTAATAAGTCATACGGTCTTGCTGCTCTACCAATCAATAACTCTAAAGGACTCGATTTGGTTACGCGGTTGATGGTGCAATTCAAAGCCAATTGCATCTCCCCGATCGCGTCTTGCCATGAACGCCCGGTCGTTTCTACCGTTGTGAACATATTTTTTAACGTGCTCATAACACGGCCCTACGGCTCATTGGCCCTACTTGCACCGGTCGCGATCAAATGAACTTTGATTTGTTTGCTTGCACAGAATTCTTGAAATTCCCGGCCCGTGAAACATCTACCCTGATCTGCTATTACCCGACAGGGACTACCGAACAAAAACACGGCGGACTTAAGTGCCTTGATAACGCTAAGCGAATCCAATTTGCGTGTGTGATGTAAGTGCACGAATTTCGTAAAGGCATCGATCAAGACGACGACATACTCTTTTGAGTCATTCTTGCCACTCAGCTTGCCCGTTATGTCCATGTGCACCGTATGCCACGGTATGCCGGTCTTAGGTATAGGATGCAGTTCAGCCTGTATTTTACCTGAACTAGCCTTCGAAACTCTACAAGCATGGCAGTTCTCGACAAATTTGCGAACGTACTTCGCCATTCCCTCGAACCAATAATACTCATAGAGCTTCTCGAGCGTTTTATCCCATCCTAAGTGCATAATTGACTGATGCACATGGTTGATGACGGACCATCTAAAACCTCTCGGAACAATGGGTAAGCAAAGGGTTCTGCCCTTTCGTTGTATTTTACGGTAAAGTGTACCGGATCGCAGTTCGTAGGTATTCGCGATATCTTCCGCGAGCTCTTCGTTCTGTAATTTATTAACGATTTCGGAGATTTGCGGATCGCGACGTTGTTCCGCTAATAGCCAATCTTCGGAGATCTCGGCCAGATTAATCTCTTTCTCTGCGACCTTGTCTATCGTACGGCGATTCAAGTCTACGGGGTTTCGCGAAAAGAAATCTACGTGGGCCATTCGTTTACCCTCTCGATACATGATGTCAAAATCGAATGTTTGCAAATAAGCCCACCACCTATAAACCCGGTCGTTTAAGTTTACTTTGTTGCTGGAGGCCTTCAAGGAATTACAGTCGGTAACTACTAAGAATTTCCGTCCATGTAAGTAGTGTCGGAAATGCTTGACGGCGCTTACTACTGCTAGTGTCTCCAGTTCGTACGAATGATACCTAGATTCCGCGGGACTGGTTCTTTTACTATAATATTCGATGACTCTGTTTTCCTTTTCGACTTTGTGCATTAAAATAGCTCCATACCCCTCCGAACTAGCGTCGGTATGTAGCTCTATGGGACGATTGGGATCAAATATCATTAACACCGGCGCGTCGGTCAGAACGGAAATTATCTGTTGTCTTATCTTTTCGTGCCTGTCCGTCCAAGTTATGTGCTTGTTACTAGAAGTGAGTGCGTACAAGGGTTTCATCACTTGTGAAAATTTAGGAATAAATTTTCGGAAGTAAGAGGCCAAACCTATGAACTGCCTAAGCTGTGTGACAGTCGACGGTGCAGGTAAAGAATTCAAAGCTTGTATTTTTCCCGGGTTTGGACGAACTTCTCCGTTACGAATTACATATCCCAAATAAAGTACCGACGTTTTCAGAAAAGAACATTTAGCGAAATTGAAAGAAAATCCGGCGTTTACGAGAGTGTTTAGTACAGTGTGCAACCTTTCTAGAGCTTGATCTATTGAGTCGGCGATTATTAGAACGTCGTCCAAATAAACAATGACATACGAATAAGCGAGGTCGCCTAAGGCCTTGAAAATGGCTCTCTGGAAAACGGCTGGTGCATTTTTCAACCCAAACGGCATCGTCACGTATTCGTATTGACCGTCGGGGGTAACGAACGCAGTATATTCCGTCGAGTTAGGATGAATGGGGATCTGGTGAAATCCGCTAGCCATATCCAGGCTAATGAAGTATCTCGCACTCTGCAATCTCGCGATTTGGTCAGCAATAAGGGGTAAGGGATACCGATCCGCGACCGTATTTTTATTCAGCGCTCGAAAGTCTACACACAATCTGTCTGAGCCGTCCTTCTTCTTCACGAGTATCATAGGGCTCGCGAACGGCGAATTACTAGGTTTTACGATTTGTGCTTTCATTAATTCGTCTATTCTCTCGCGTACTATTCTTCGCTCTTCCTCGCTAAGCCTGTAAGGGCTTCTCTGCACAGTGACGTTGGGATCAATTAGCCGTATTTCCAACTGACCCGTATTGACGCGAGTACGCGGGAAACCCGTAATGAATGATTCTTTAAATTTTTCGAGAACAGAGATTAATCGATCTCTGTCGTTACCGATCACATCAGTGTCAACCTCGTTAATGTTGACCGCATCTTCCGCGACTTTACCACAAGCGTTAACGACCTTTGTTTTACAAATAACGAGGCTATTTTGCGTGATATTTACGTCGAATCCCTGGCTCAAAATCTCGCGACCAATCATGATATCGTATTTTAGGTAATCGTCGGCAAGGACATGAAAAACTATCTCCAATGTAAGACCGTTAATACAAACAGTGGACAAAATCTGAAGTGTACTCTTAATACAAGTATTCCCGATCCCTCGCATCACTACCACATCGGTTATTCTTTTACCCGAAAATTTCGAGGCTAGGGACTCTTTGATTAACGAACACTCGGCCACAGAATCAAAGTAAAATGGATACGACTCACCCAGATGGCTTAATCTACCAGCCGGAGCTTCCACTACACAGGAGTCGATCCGGCGTTCGTCAATGGAATCGTGGTTTCTTTTCCGCGATGATGGGCAATTAGGCGCGATATGTCCCTCCTCGTGGCATTTGAAGCAGGTCACCTTCGACGATGCGGCTGGTCGTTTTTCCTTCGGGTTTCGTATATCCTGCTCCTTCCCCGTTTGTATTTGCAGGCGACACTCCGTTCTCCTATGTCCGAGAGCACCACAGCGGTAGCACTTAATCCGAGGAACTGATAGCCTGCTTCGTTTAGCTTCAGGTTCCGTTAGTGAATTTCTTGGCGAAAATGTCGGCTGATCGTTGTAAGGGAGAATCCTCATTTCATCATGAAATTGGTCCTCCGTCCTGATATTATTCGCGAGCGTTAGTCGCCGAAAGCGTCGATCTTGTGAACTCAGTATATAAAGGGCGAGGGCATTGATCACTTCGGGCATCGTTAGATCCTGCAACTTCATCTGCAGCATGGAGCGGAGGCGACTACCGTACGCTCCCGGGGATTCAGTCTCCGACGGTCGTTCTCTGGATATCCTTATTAACGCCGAAGCGGCTGTCTCTCTGCCACCAAAACGCGAAAGAAATTGTTCCTTAAACGTTGGCCAGGTAAGCTTTCCACCGCGCACCATTTGTGAAAGCCAATGCGCAGCAGGACCCCTTAGGGCGCGATTTAGAGCGGAAAGTAACGCACTATCTTGCATCGGGTGGTCTTTCAAAATCAAATCAGCATGAGAGCACCACGCGGATGGATCGGCGCCCGCACCTTCGGGGTCAAAACGTGGTAACGTTGCATCCTTAGATTCCGTACTCGGTCTTTGCTCCTCCGGTTTGTGCGCTAGCGTCTGAATTAACTCGCGCATAAGGACCATTTGCTCTTGTAGCACTTTAAACGGTTCTAATCCCACTTCTGATGTCGGATCACGATTCGAATTTTGGGCGCGCGACGACTCTTCATGTGGACTAGCCATCGTTTCACAAAGCCGAGATTTTATTTACACGTGTATACAGGTCTATCACTAAGCATAACAAATAATAAGTACAACTAATAATAAGTCTAACAAACACTAAGCCTAATGAATAATACGATCTACGAATAATTAAATTAAATAATGCTATTAGCAATGTTTGAGTTCAAACGAATCCACGGTCACCGGGATAACTCCTTACTAAGCGAAACTAACTTAGACGCAAATGCGATCGTCGAAAATGCTCGATGTATCACTCTCCAAGGCAATCGCAAGAATGCCAGCTTCGTGGAGATTTTTCTCCCTGTACGATTGCATTTTGTTTTCTATACCCGTTTGGAAGCATCGAGAAGGTTCCAAACGCCGTTGCTAGGCACACTCGTTGGAAGCATCGAGAAAGTTCCAAACGCCGTTGCTAGGCAGTTTCTGCCTGGAGTTTTGATTACTAATACAATGTATGTCCCATTGCATCGGCACCTCCGAGGCAACATCACACGTGGCTAGGCCCGCTCTCGAGGCCGCATGCCGCCACAACCACATTTCTCGGAAAACACATACAACCACTCCAGACCTCCGTTAGATAAAACATCCATCCCGTGACCGTGGCTACGTTCAGTGACCTATTGTCACCTCGAACCCAATCTCGCTTATTACAAATCTTAAGCAATTACAACTATAATAAAATCTAGGCTAAGGTACTAGAGGATGTTCCCAAGATTTCCAAGGAAAGGCTTCGGCTTTCCTTTCATCTCCGACACATATATATACAACAATACAACGTTATTATTATTTATTTAGTTATTACTTATTATTATTATTATATTAGTAAAATTTATAATATCGAGTTTTTCAATCAGTTTTTTTCAAATAGTAGTTTCATAAGGTTTTGTGCCCAATAGAATCACACAGTTTTCATAGTTGTCAAACACGTCCACATTGCGTATAAGTAGCGTTTGCTTAGAATAACGTCGTTTTTGTACCTCACAACCCTACTAAGACTGTAAAGTGATTTTGTGAGAAATGTTTTTATAATTGGTACTCCATTGTATAAATATCCCAATACCTGATCGTTATTTTTACAACCGCGGACGCTAACAGAAAATTATTTTACGTGAAGATACAATGATGGAAATTGATAATTGTTCGACTAATCAAATTACATCGGATGGAATTTAACTTTTAGAGAAAAATGGCGCACCCGGGAGAATAGATCGCGTTAAACGCAATGATCCAAATTGAACTGAAAAGTCGTTATGTATTTAGAGGACTTGTGTGTAGAGGATGGTTGGTCGTGAAATTTATTAGACGAGATTGCCCGTTGTAGAAGCCGTCAGTATATTTTAAAATGACTAAATAAATAAGAACAGATAATGCTCGCAAAGACGCTCGTACTAACAGATTCGCTAAGACAGTGTATAATCGCTCGCGGATAACTCGTTAGTAACTGATCAATACTCGGTAGATAGTCGGTAGAGTCATAGGACGAGGCGGATGGAGAGCGTGCACACGGAATGGAGCAAATATTACGCACAGCTACCATTATTGAATAACGTGAAGTTTCCACGTAAAACGCTAATCAAACTCGCAGCGGAAATTGAGTTACACGGGTTCTGTGATGCCAGCGAAAGGGCATATGGAGCATGCGTTTACCTTCGCACCATCACCCCGGATGGTCATGTCTGTACACGTCTCCTCACTGCGAAGTCGAAGGTAGCTCCACTCAAATCACTAACCATTCCAAGGTTGGAACTGAATGGAGCACTCCTTCTCGCGTCACTGGCCACTACAGTCCTCCAAGCCTTACGAAGCAACATTGCTCGAACCGTTTATTGGACTGACTCCACAATCGTTCTACATTGGATCAACACATCACCCCACCCCCTCCAGTGGATTACATAATGGGCGACCTTCCAGCTGCACGGATAGCAGAATCTCGGTCATTTACCAACGTCGGAATCGACTACTGCGGACCGTTTTACATCAAGGGACGAAAGGATCGCAACCGACGCAAAATCAAGGTATACGTAGCAATCTTTGTATGTCTTGCAGTTAAAGCAGTCCACATCGAGTTGGTCAGCGATCTCACTAGCGAGGCCTTCATTGCTGCTCTGCGAAGATTTATCGCTCGCCGAGGATTCTGTGTGACAATTTACTCCGACAACGGTACCAACTTCGTTGGCGCCAACAATGAATTACGAGAGCTCCGAAATCTCCTGCAATCCGACGATCACAAGGCACAGGTCCAGTCCTTTTCAGCCGACCGACGGATCGAATGGCGCTTCATCCCTCCCAACTCACCTCACTTCGATGGGTCGTGGGAGGCTGCAGTGAAGTCTTTCAAACGACATCTCAGACGTGTCGTAGGTAACGAGCTTCGAAAACCTTAATACTCTCATCATTGAAATCGAGTCTATCTTCAACTCCCGCCCGCTGACTCCGATATCTTCAGACCCAAACGATCTCCTAGTTCTCACTCCCGGTCATTTCCTCATCGGAGATTCACTAACAAGTTTCCGAGAACGAGATTTCAGGGACACGCCATCCAATCGTCTCTCCTGCTGGCAGCATATTCAGAAACTCAAACAACATTTCTGGCGCCGGTGGAATCGAAAGTATCTAAACGGGCTACACATCCGAAACAAATGGAGCAAGGGCAGTCACGACATAAGAGAAGGCACCATCGTCCTTCTCAGAGAAGACAACGTCCCCCCGATGCAATGGCCATTGGGCAGAATCGTCAAGGCCCAACCCGGCGCAGACGGCATCATACGCACGGCTATCGTTCGAACGGCGACGAGTACCCTCGATCGGAGCATCAAGCGGATGGTACCACTACAGAGCAGAACGACTCCAGAGGACTTCGAACCAATCAACAGCACCGAAGTCTGACAAGAGATCCACCTGACAACATCACACCATATCACTTCATCGGTGCCCTCTCAACGGTGGGAGGATGTTACATCGCGTAACACTCTACCTAGCCCAGGCCACACACCGCAGGCAATATAGCAACCAGATGTCTTCGGATACTCACTGCGTACCCTCAATAGTCTCAAGTATCTTCCATAAATCTCAGGAATTTCCTAGTAGGGGTCGTTCAAACCAAACAAACGTCTGTTTCCGAAGAATTTCTAAAGACCATTGTCTACTACGGCTAGACAAGGGAAAGTCGGTTTTTCTCTCGTATGATACAACTTTCCTCCCACCAACCACTTTCTCTCGAGAGCGGTTAAGACCCTTCGTTTAACCAATTAACAACGAAGCCTATTTCCCTCACTCTCTTAACTAAAATCATCACCAACAAATCCGATGGTCCCGTGCGCTAGACACACCCATCCTTAGCTTTCCTTTGCCACAGCATCGTTTCCGAACATCACTGATTGTACATCCTTCGAACGGTCAACATCCTTTAACCGGGTATACACACTCCTAAATCAGTCACTCATTAATCTCGTACATACGCACCAGCGTAATTGCCTTCGTTATAAGTTGTTAGAATAAACGGTGAAATATAACTTACTATACTGTGTCATATTCATTCAATCACCTCTGTTGTCTTAACCGAAACAGGGGAACGACTAATTCGCGGCGTCGATTAACCGAATCGTAGCGAGAATTTACGCCTCTCGCTGACGCATTTTCCTCGCGACCGCGTCTCTCCGCGAACGGTCGTAACAATATCATACGTAAAGGTGTAACTATTTAGTGTATTAAGTTATTGGAAATATGAATTTTATGACCCTGTCAATCGCTATATTATACCATATCATCAATTACCCCTATTATCCCACAAGAAATAAGTGGGTCGATCTGTTCGTGGTGTCGATTCTTATAATCGTAATGAGAATTTACGACTCTCGTTGACGCGCTTCCTCGCGATCGCGTCTCCTCGCTGGTCCTCGCTGGTCCTTCGAGCTGGATCACGTGCCACTGAAAAGTGCACTTACCAGTGACCATACAGCGTCACGTGAAATCAACTTAATCGACTTAATCACCTAATCACACGAGTAGCCATCAGAAAGGAACTCCTCCCTCGCTAAGCATATGCGCGACCCCACGCCGCACAATGACGAATGGCAACCGATTCCCGGACCAACGTCCAGTTCTTCAAGATAAGCTCGCTCAATCTATTAAACTAACACATGGCCCACGCTGAACAGATCAGTACATTGCGGCGGAGACGAAGCGCCTTAAGGAAAATTTAAAAAGACATAATGCTATTCAAGGGATTTGTGGCGGATCGGTACCAACAGGACGTCGACAGGTCGAGGCATCAACACGGTCGTAACACCTCTAGGGCGATCCGGGTACCAACCGTCAACACCAGAGGGCCGCTACGACGACAACGAGTCTGTCTATCTCGCTAGCGATCGAATATAGGAGGCATGATACAAATACCGCACCTAGCTAGACTCCCTCTACGTCTAAGGCAGAGACTACAGGGCACAGCCTTACTGACGAGTCCACCGGTAGTCCCGGGACGAAACGCTCAGTCCCTTTTCACACGGCAGTGCCATAACACTGCCAAAATGACTGCAAGCCTGGATTCATGAGCATGAAGAGATCGTTGATCTCGTTGATCCTGCGGCTGCTCGAAATATATCAAGTAAGTCTAGTTATTTTTCTCAATTCGATTAGTCGAAGTTGGAATTAGATGTACAAAATAATTTTTAAGCAACGCAACCTATAGTCGCTATTAATTCAAAAATAGCAGCTATAAAACGGAAAGATCGTGAATTTAAGATTACGTCTGATGGCCGTCTTACTATCACAGTAGATAATGAGAAAGATAATGAACCAGAACCCAAGAGAAAGAAGAAATCTGCGCTTTTGTTGCACAGTGATTCAGAAGACGATTATTCAGAAGACGAATTGGGGTTAGATTTGAGGTTAGGAATTCTAGAAAAATGTAAAGTAATTCAAAGAAACAAGTGAACGAAGCCAATGAATTTTTATGTTACATGATCAGAAGATGATGTTCAGTCTGTAGCCATGTCGCAAGCAATGGATAAAAAACGTAAATATAGCGATAGTTATGATAACGTTAGCGTAAGGAGTGGATCCACATTGAAGTATCAAGGTATAATAGTAATATATAACCTATAGTAAATTTTTAATAATTATATTAAATTGACATTGAGATGGATTCCTCTAGCCTAGACTGTGTAGCTATGTATATTAATAATAATTTACTTCTCTAGATTAAGTGACTTGTACTTATAAAGATGGCTACGTTAAGTGGTTTGTATTTTTATACCATAAGTAATTGAGTGGAACTCAACTGTTTCTGTGAAGCAGAGTGTATACTGCGAAGGAGGTGGCGATACCTGAAAGAGGTAAAAACGAGTATTATGGGGACAGGTTGCTACCTTACTTTTATTAAGTTAATATGAAATGGTGCCTTATAAGGTTAGCTGGTAGCTATTTAATACGTGATGGGTTTTTTACAACGATTGTGTTACGTCGTGCGACATTCTTTCTAGAACAGGCCACACACCGCGGACAGGATGGCAACCAGATGTCCGCACGCCTTCACTGCGTACCTTCAATAGTCTTAAGAGCCGATCATAAATCTTAGAGGAATTTCTAAGGTCCTTCAGACCGAACCAAACATCTGCACTAAGTCACTGTCTAAAGGTTATTGTTTACTACGGAAAGATAGGAGAAGTTCGTCTTTCTCATGTACGATGTTTTACACTAGCAACTTTCTCTCGGGGCGGTTAACACCCTTCCTCCACTCTTCCACCACCAATCCAAAAAATTAACCTATTACCAGAGAAGTCCTTCCCTCACTCTCCCAACAAGAACTTGGTCTTAACAAATCATCTTTTCTCGCATCATTAGACGCACCCATCGCAAGTGTCCTCCGCTGCATCATCGTTACAGAAAGTTAGTCTTTATACGTTTTTTGAACCTTCAACATCTAAGCGTGCGTCGCGTACAACACCTCGTTACTCTAGCTATCAATCGAATTAATTGTACATTTCTAGTCAAGAAGTTGTTGGAATAAACATTAATTGTATTCGTTAATTCAGTGTAAAATCAATTTAACCACCCCTATTATCGCAAACGAAATCAGGGGATCGATCATTTCGTGGCGTCGATTATCCAATCGTAATGGGAATTTACGACTCCCGTTGACGTGCTTCCTCGCGATCGCGTCTCCCCGCGAATGGTCGAAACAGATTGACTACTGCTAAGTGTTTTGTATTCTTATTTACTATAAGTGAATGAGATAGTTTAAGTGCTTTGTATTCTTATTTATTATAAGCATGTATTCCGCAATTAAACGGCGAAGACGATATCGGAAGTACGTGAATTGCGAGCCATGTGTAGCGAACCCACGCTACTACTAAAAATGATCAAAATCGGGAAAATCACGGGTAAAGCCGCAATGGCTATCCGCAATATACCAATAAACGAATACGGACACCTGTACGATGCCCTACGACGAAACGTAACCACCGAAGATTCTGTTAGAGAACAACAAGACCAGCTACGCGAAACGAGACAGCGTCACGACGAAAGTGTGCAAAGTTATATCATCAGGTTCCGCAGAGCACTCAATAAGCTACAATACAGTATAACGAACGAATACTGTGACGAAATTACTAGACGAGCTATGAACGACAGGATTTTAAGAGACTCCGTAATCGATTTTATTCGAGGTCTGAAAAGCGAAATAGGACAATTACTACTCGCCAATCCACCATACAATATCCTTGAAGTCGTAAAGAAAGCCACCGACATCGAGCGATTCTTCAGGGAAGATCGAAATCGACGACCAAAACCAATGGAACGATTACGACTCCATGAGCAGCGACGACTAACAACCAATAATCCCTATTCAATCATTAGAAAACCAACTCCAACACCCAGTCCAATGCCAAGAAGCTTCCGACAAACTGAACAAATACCACTTGCCCAAAGGACACAATTAAAATGCTTCAAATGCAATCAGATCGGACATGTCTCCAGTTAATGTAGAAATTTTCGAACACCCAGCCAATTTCCGAGACCACCAGCAGTCCACAATTTCGAGACAAGCAAGGAAGAAATAGAGAAACCAATATACCAGACTTACGAATTAACGCCACAACAGGAAGACTACCCACAGTACTTTTACGATCCGACGGACAGCGATATAAATTCCTCATTGACAGCGGAGCAGGAATTAATATACTCAAGCGAAGATGCCTATTACGACCAAGAATAACAAAAGAACGAAAATTCTCGATGGGACACTCTAAATTTAAAACTAACGAACACGCTTTGATAAAACTATTTGGCAAACCTCTAGAATTCTTTGTGGTAGAAGACAACTTTCCAATTATAGAAGACAGCATACTCGGTTTACCAGCCCTATCTAAATCCAAATTTGAACTCTCAAATCAACAGTTATAACGTGACAATAATATACTTTTATTGCAACAGGAAAACGACGTACCTCCAAAACAAGCAGTGTTAAAAACAGTCCACCTGGAAGGAAAACCGACAACGACATGCTTTATCAATGGTGGTGAGTGCCCAGTCAAAATGACTAATTTTATCGAAAATTCAAACACGTACAATCAAGTCTCCACGTTTAAAGATTTAGGCACACTTTCGCATATAAAGAAAACTCACCGTGAACCAATCAAAAAGATATTGCTGTTTTACCTCGACGTATTCAATCTAGAGACCGACTTATTACCATACACTAACCTTGCTAAACACACAATAACGTTAAAAGAAAATAAAATCATTAACACAAAATCTTACCGACCGCCTGAATGCCATAAAGAAGAAATCAAACGATAAATGGACGAAATGCTACAAAAGAACATCATAGAATCATCTGATTCTCCTTACAATTCACCATTCTGGGTAGTACCAAAAAAAGCTGACGCCTCAGGGAAACAGAAATGGCGAATTGTAATAGACTTCAGAAAAATAAACGAACTAACTGACCAGGACGCATATCCATTACCTGACATAGACGACATACTATCCCAACTAGGCAACGCAAAATTTTTCTCAGCCCTCGATTTATCCTCCGGATTCCATCAAATCCCAATGGACACAGACTCTAAGAAATACACAGCATGCTCCACACCACAAGGACACTACCATTACAATAGAATGCCATTCGGTTTAAAGAATGCACCTGCAACATCTCAACGCATGATGGATACCGCGCTAAGAGGACTCATAAATAAACATTGCTTCGTATATTTAGACGACATTATAATATTCGGACAGTCGATTGAAGAGCACAATAGCAACCTCGCGATAGTATTGCAACGCCTACGCGAACTCGGACTCAAAATACAGCCGGACAAGTGCGAATTTCTCAAACCAGAATTAGAATATCTTGGACATATAGTAACCGCCAAAGGTGTAAAGCCAAATCCCCAAAAATTAGAAGCCGTTAGCAATTTCAAACAGCCACGTAATCCCACAGACA
>NW_022883184.1:0-34041 GCF_011952255.1 Bombus vosnesenskii
CGCTTGTCACGCTTTCTCTTATTTAATCCAGCCTCTCCTCTCTTCTTCGCCGCGTTCTTTCTAGTTTTTCACCGAGGCCTGCCTCGCGCCTCCCGTCTGCCGCCTCCCGCTCCCTCCTCGTCGCTGTCCCTAATTCCCTTCTCAGCCGGTTAAACCCTCCTGCCCCGTCGTTCCAAGCTCCAGTCGATCCGTGTCTCCGTTCGATGCCGCCCCATTCCGATAATAACGCGCCAACCCGTCGCCGGAAATAAAGAGCACCTCGCGCTGATCCCTTTTGTTTCATCCCGAGCGTTTCACCCCTCTCCTCGTTCGGTCGCCACCTCTCTTTATACCAGGCCGGTAAAAAATAATTGCAGAGCCGAAAGCGACGGAGATTCACGGCCCCCTTTTTCACCGCTGCGCCACGCCGCACAACACCGCGCCACGTCGTGCCGCTACGAACCGCGTACCGTGTTCCCCTTTTGTGTTCGATTGCCGTCCGGTGACAGCGTTCTTCATCACGGCCTACCGTCGCACGCCCTTTCGTTACCGGGTTGTCGCCTCCCCTTGGAAAATACACGACCCGCTGCAAACCCGTTGCTTCCGGAAATCCTTTCGTGTAAGAATTCCACCGGTGAATGCCGCACAGTGGATTTAAGATAGAAGGGTTCTCTGGATTGAGCGAGTGGAGCGAGTGATTAATGCGAGGCTGGATCTGACAAGCAGGGCGTGCAGGGGCAAGAACGCAGCAGACCGAGTATACGAGAACAGCGGATAGCTTCTGAACCGAGATCGAGCGACGGTCAGTCTTTGCCAGGGATATCGAGTAACCGTATTGATGCTGCCGACGATGACTTATAGCCGCTAATTTGCCGGAGTAGAAAATACGACGCGAAATTTCCAATTTGGAGGAAACGGTTGCCGCCACCTTGATTTTCGCTACCGTTTACAAGCTTCTAACGTTAGCACGTTATTTGCGATTCCATGGTAGACGATCCAATTATCTCGGCCAAGTTTTCTTCTTCCACTTTAATTACCACTTCTCCGGCCGTACAGTTGTATTTTCTTTGGCGAATCGGCTCTTACACGCACTGCGCGAAATTAAACTTTACCGTTAAACTTGGCTTTCTTGTCGAAAAAAGTTCGATGGACATGGACGTATCGCGCATCGCGGCGATCGCCTTCCAAGCTCGGCGACCAAACGAAGAATCAATGTCCCGCACCGTGTTTCGTTATTACGAACTTTCCGTTGAACACGCGCGCTTACAGCCCCCTTGCTTCCTTTTGCTGCGTTTCAGCCGCAGTTCCCAAGATATTACGACGTTAACTACGGTAATTAAAGTACGGTTCTACGTAGACCGTGATTAACAGCTGGCCGGTGTCCCGAGTCACAGGCCGCCCCACGACACCCGACGTAAATAACAAAATTAACTTCTTCCCTTTCTTAATCGCCAGGCTCCGGACGAAAGCAGCGATGACCGATCGTTCGTCGATCCTGCAAATTGTCCCTATAGCGGACTACGTTCGCCTATACCGGAATCGTCATGGCCCGCCATAAAGTTCACTTTGCTTTCAACGCTGTTACGTCCAAGGAATTGAGACGTTTGACATTGATCGGCGAGCAGCCAGCGGAATCAATCGCAATCAAGAAGAGAGAAAAAAGACAGAGGTGGTTATAAACGCAAAGAAAATACGAGTTCGCCGCGATGTTTCCGCGTTGATATTACGTTAGAGGCGGAACGCTGACATTCACGCTTGCGGAAGGAATCCATCCGTTAAACGATTTAGAAAGCAACTGGTTTTATTTCGGACAAAAAGATCCGACTCTTGCGCGACGTAGTTTAAAGCCGCCGTTTAATCTTGAGTCAGTTGCCCGACTTTCTGGCCAAGGGCTCTCACACGTATGCGTTCGTTGATGTTTCGCGAACGTTTATCGATAAAGTTAAGAAGTTAATTAAAACGAAATACCGATGAAACACCTCGTTCGACGAGTTTCTCTCGATAAAGGAGTTGCAAGTCTGAACGTTATTGGAAATTGCGCGAGAAGGTTGGACGGTGGACGAGCTTGATAGTTGGACGAGGTGAGGGCGATCCGCTCCTCATCGCGGAAACTTCCAGCGAAACGTCGCACTTCATTCCTGACCTATCGAAACTTGGCGCGCAAAATTTACAAACTCGGCCGCGTTCGTCGTTGGTTGTCAGAACGTCCAACGATACGGGCATATTCTCGAAAGATTACACCTAATACGGGAGGATCGAAACGGAAAACTCGAACGAAGAATTGAAAGGAAGGTGGCTAGACGGGTACATGCTCCGACCTTCTCCGTTTCGTATTCGCTGCACCGTGTACGATAGCTGTGATTTACGGAACGCAGTGAAACTGGAACAGCTAAAAGAAAAATCGAAATTGCGAGGCTGGTCAAGTTTGAGATATTTCGACGATTAAGCGTTCGTTTCACTGCATATTACACACCGAACATATCGCGCGCCATTTTGAGCAGCTCGCAAAATGTCACCTGTTACTCGATTTTGACGAAAATTAATCGTTATTTCGGTGTTGTTTGAGATACTTCGAAGTTGAGGCGCTCTTTCCACTCCATTTTAAACGCCGAACGTAGTGCGCGACATTTGGAGCAGCTTGCAAAGTGTCACATATAACTCGAATTTGACAAAAATTAGTCGTTATTGCGGTCCAGTTTGAGATATTTCGACGTTTAAGAGTTCGTTCCACTCCATTTTACACGCCGAACGCATCGCGCGCCATTTCCTCAGCTCGCAAGATGTCACCTATTACTCCATTTTGACGAAAATTAATCGTTATTTCGGTGCTGTTTGAGATACTTTGACGTTTATGTGCTCTTTCCACTCCATTTTACACGCCGAACGCGTCGCGCGCCATTTTCTCAGCTCGCACGATGTCACCTGTTACTCGATTTTGACGAAAATTAATCGTTATTTCGATGCTGTTTGAGATACTTCGACGTTTAAGCGCCCCTTCCACTCCATTTTACAGGCCGAATGTAGTGTGCGCCACTTTGAGTAGCTCGTAAAATGACAATTTGTACTCGATTTTTACGAAAATCAGTCGTTGTTTCGGTTCTGTTTGAGATATTTCGACGTTTAAGCGTCCGTTCCACTGCATTTTACGCGCCGAACATATCGCGCGCCATTTTGAGCATTTCGCAAAATGTTACCTGTAACACGATTTTGAAGAAAATTAATCGTAAGGTCAATTTTTTTAACCGTAATCGCTCACCGGATACGCAATGTTGCAAGTTTATCGCGATGAAAAAATGCCAGGAAAAAAAGAAATTTCTCTACACGCGGCGTACGGCCCGATGACTCTTGACAACGCAACAAGTTCGGCGATTTTAAATTTCTATTCTTCGAAAGTGAAATAAACGTGGAAAAAGCGCGATTTTGAGTAAATTCCCGGCAATTTCATAATGTAAACGTTTCGATTTAATTTACATGTACTCGTATCGTCATCGATGTTTCGAGTTCGATCTTACGTGGCGCGGAACCTATTAACGCGATGCTTTTCAAAATGAAACGGAAAGAGTATCGGAAAGTTGCTGACGTTCTTGAACGCGTAGACCCGGTATTACCTGGGCACGATTCCAAACGCCGCGAGCTTTTATCTGCATTTTCAATTTACTTTTTCGTATTAAAAGTAACTGGCTGCCGCTAGTTTGTTTACATCTACATATAAACCGAACTGATCGATGAAAAATTGCGTGGAAAAGAAAATCACGAAAAAAACCGAAAGACGTTGGAACCGCTGGTTCGTGGGAGCCTTCGTATTCGCGAAAGCGATATTTCGTAGAAATATTATTTTTATTCGCTCGTTTGAAAGAAAAGCGACGAATCTCGTTGCGTGGGTGACGCTTGCAAAGCATACGAAAGGAGGGAAAAGAGAAGAAAGGAGGAAACACGGTACAAAACAGGGCAGAGCTGGCTGGTTAATTTGCTTGTAACGATGCTCGCTAGTTACAGCTGGTTGACGTTTCCCGGCTCGGTTGCCACGGACTAGAGCGGTCTCCTAGAAAATCGTCGACTCGCGAGGGTGGAGCGTCGCGCAACGGCTTAATTATCACGAGCACGAAATGAAAATTAGCCGACGACGATGCGTTCGTTCGTTTCCGGGTGAAACGTGGTGATACTTTGCACGGCGAAACTGTTTGAAAAGCAGACGGTACGCGGCAGCAGAGACATCCGATAGTCGCGGTTGTATCGCGTGCGAATTATCGACGGGATCGGGATCGCTTTAAAAATGCCTGGCTCGTGTTCGATAAATCCAGCAAACAGGATTATTAGAGCAACAGGAAGAGATTATAAGAGATACAAACTCTCCTCTCTTTGCAACTTTGTATTTCGGAAAAACGTTTCGAAACGAACGATCGAGTTACGTTCCGTTCCTCCCCGTACACGCTTTCGCCACCGGATCGGTAAGCAAGTTCAGTTTCAGTTTCGTTTTCGGTTTCGGTTTCGGTTTCGGTTTCGGTTTCGGTTTCGGTTTCCGGTAGAAAGTGGAACTCGCTGTTGAAACGTTATCCTCTTGACGTCTCTTTAAATGGTCGTGATTTTGCTCCGCTTTAACTCCTTTCGAACGACGGAAACCACGCTTGCAGAACCGACGTTAACTTTTCAGCGAACATGGTTACAACGTGTCTCGCGGTGTCGCCAGTCAGATGCGTTTCGAACGCATCGACGTCCACTAGAAAACTAGAAAACGATAATACTTCGTGCCCGAACTGTGAGAAACCAAGGATCGCGCGTCGCGCAAGAAGAATTACTGCTTTCGTTGGTCTATCGAAGAAACGATAAATAGTCCCTCGTAATTCCATCGTGCGAAACACGTGGTCGGCCTATCGAAAAATGGCCACGAAACAAATCGTGCACGAGTTGGAGCGATCCGCGACGGAAACGTCTTACTTAAGTATCGTTGCCATTTGCTTCGAAGCGACAGAGACACGATACGGAAAGCCTTGGGGATCGAGTCGTTAACCAACAGACCGTGTAGGTAGGAGAGTACCAGAAACCGCGAAGAAAGGACGACGAACCGCGACACGGTCGTCGTAGAATCGAAGCACTGCAGCCGTGTCGGCCCAACAGACGTAACAACGGTGACCACCGAGAGAAATAGGGAACGGGATAAAGGAAACCCCTGGGCTATGGTTTGACAGCCGACCCGTGAAACCTGCGATATGCGCGCTGTATTAGAACCCCGTCGGCCGAATCCGTGTGTTGGCGAGACTTCAACAAATCCTGACACCGAACGCATCGCAACTCCACTCGTAATCCGATGTAGCTACACGCTAGAAGGACGTTCGTGTGCACTGGGGACCAGATACGCGCAGCTTTACGACTCAGCTAACCCCGCTGCGTCTCCTCTCGTCCTGGTCCACACACTCGCGTGGCCACGTTTTCCTCGTCTCCGAGGGACGCGCCGCTTTCACGGAATTACGATCCATCTTGTCCGAGTTAATTCTCTTTGCAGACAGACGTGGCACTCCGTAATCCGATGAATTCGTTTTAATCGGTCGACTTGTCGGAAATTGGACGATACTACGCGGAATGCACGGTCGAACAGGAGCCTCGCGTCGTGAAATTTTTACCCGTCCGACGTTTCGATTCGAACGACGATCCTGGAGAAACAGGTAGGCGCGGTTAATTACAGTTTCAGAACTGCGCTGGCTGAAACGAAAGGTAGATTCGGTGTATTCCGTGGAACGAACGAGCTGTTTCGCTAACATCGGAACAAAGTAGAAACGAATCGGTACTTATCAAGGAGAAAACCTTGTCCAGCGTGGGGAAAAGTTTAAGGACCGATATCCCTCGATCCACGCTGGAGAGGGCCGATGAAACAAGGCGAATTAGCGGAAGATCGGGAGAAGAAGGCAAAAGGGGCGGAATAGAAAAGGAATGGATACGGCAAGCATCGGCCGTGCGATTTCGGTTTCGTATCACATAGCGTTATCCCCTCGTAAAGTTGGCCACTCGTGCCACTAGCAGAAACTGTATGGCGGGCTCCGAGAGGGTTTTAATCGCGCGACGGACGAACGTATCGGTGAAATTACTGGAGAGCCCCGTCGACGTGCCTTTCGATCCTGTCTGCCCCACGGCTCGGCTGCCACGGATCTAACAGATTTACCGGATACAACGTGCCGGGTTACGAAACTTCGAAACTGGCTAGAATCTACTGCTAAGTTAATTGCCGGTCGCTCCCCCGCACCTACTCGTCTATCAGGCGACTCCAACTAGTAACCAACGAGGAAACCGCTGATTTCAGGCGTAAATTCAGCTGAAAATTCGTAACGTCGAACGATGAAAGAGGCCGCACGGAAGAAAATAGCCTGGCGATCAAAAGGCTGGAACGTGCTTTCAGACCCGGACGCTTAGCTGCGCCGCCCCGCACCGAGATCCACTCTGAATTTCGCCCTTTGCTGCGAATATGACAGCCCGTTCGCGCTTTACCCTCGACGCTCGACGCCGACCACGCTTCTGCCGCCTGTTATTTCCCAACCGTCCACCGTTTTGCTCCCCTAATTTTTCATTCTCTTCTTTCCCCTCTTCTCCTTTTATCCTCTTTTCCCTTCCTCTCTCGCCGAAGCGCCGCGTTTGCTGTCGAGTTCGGCTACGATTGGCAAACGCAAATCTTACGTGGACGCGCGTTCCACGCATTTCAAATTTCACGACGTAACGTACTCGACGACTCAACGTAACGTGGAAAACGCGACAAGATGTTCGAATTTGGAATCATGTGAGCGCGCTGGGTCTAATCGGCATGCCACCCGTCAAACGCGCGGCAAATAAATCTGTCGGTGTAATTTTAAGGAGCCGCGATACCGCTCGAGGATTATACGGGTAATTTAAATTCCGCTCGCTCGATCGACGCGACTGATGGAACGACGATGTGCCGGCTGAGCCGAGATGAAATGAAAAATTAGCGAATGAAACAGCCAAGTATAATAGAATGCCCGGTTAAATATAGAGCGTTTTAAACCGATTAACAGATAACTGCAAATTAGATCGTCCATTAACACGGTTCGTCCACGTTCGAGCGGCATCGTTCGAGAATCAGTCGGAGAATTAGTCTGAGAATTAGTCAGAATACCCTCCGATCGATCGTTTTCCCCCCGAAGTCTCGCATTCGATCTGTTTCGATTCGCCATTCGCGCGATCCGAATTTAAGTTTCACGAATGTGAATACGAACGAGCCGTACGTACCACTGGCTATCGCACGATCGCTGTGGCAAAACGCTGGCGTACAATTACCGCTATTTGCCGTTAGTTGAAATATATTGTAAACGTTACTGCTCGTGCGAGGAAACTCGCTACTTCGCGCAGCCAGTCGAACTGTTCGATATTTATAGCTAGTCGACAAATACCGCGTACCTATCGTCGAGATTCTACGCAAGCATTGCGCGCGTTACAAACCCCTTCTATATCGTGCAATTATCGTATCGAATAGCCGCTGCTCGAATTTCGCGCTGCGAATCGCATTCGAAAAATTTTATTTATCTGGAAATCGAACGTGCAGATTTTTTTTTAATTCAAACGACCTAACCCGAGCAGTTAGATTGGCCGAATTTCGTTCTCTTTGGAAACTTTGAGACCTCCGAACAACCCGTCTCTAGATGTCTACGATAACTTTGAAATTTCTAAATTCCAATTAATAAGTAAAAACCGGAACGACCAAAATTCCCTGGACCGCGTAATCCGCATGAAAATACAAATTCAGCGTCGAATACGAAGAGATAGATGAAAGAGGGATTCGATGGTAGAGCAAATCGGACGTACGGTTTGTAACACGAGACATTAATACAGTTGGTGGAGCCGCGGAAAGCGGATGGAAATGGAAATTTTCCGATTTTAATATCGGTGAATGCATCGGGACGCGAGAAGAAAGATCAAAAGGTTGACTGTTGATTAATTTGAGCGGCACGCGAGCCACGAGACCCGAGCCCCGAGCCCCGAGCCCCGAACCCCGAGCCCCGAGCCCCGAGCCCCGAGCCGCGAGCGTCGCGATGCTCGCGTGCGCCGAAGCTACTGCGATCGAGCGAGCGTCGTAACCTCGGTAAATAACCCGTCGTATAATATTACGTACACTGATCAACGATTGGGAAAGGGAGTTTCGCTAACCGGGGCATCGCCCCACCGTCGTGCGAAAATAAACTAATTAGCGGATTTCAAGTCGTCGATTTTACAGCTAGCTGCTGTTACGTTCGAACCGTTTGTAAACCAGTGACGCGCAATTAGCGATATATATAGGGATAGCGATTGCGATCGAAATCCGACCCCTCTCGAGAATCCTACGGAAAGAGAATTTCTTTCGCAGTGGTTGGTCTGGCCGATCCAAGTTTCGGCGCGCGTTGTCGCGATGCCTAATCGCTGCGTTGCCGATCGTCGTTGCCATTGGAACGCGCGGCGAGCGAACAGCCGTGAGTTTGCTCTGTACACTCGAGGCCTGAACTTAAGGGCTTAACGACCTGTTTGCCGTTGCAGCTCGGCAGAAACGAATCTTCGGCGTTCGCCCGAGCTAAACCAGCGAATATTCGAGCGGCCTGCCTCGGATCGGTCGCTGAATTTCTGCTGAAAAATTAATCAACGCGGAACATAAATCGCCAGTGATAAACACGTGAAAAACCATGCGCTGATGAGGGGGGGGGGGGAGAACGGCAACGGCAACGTTGTTGCCAAACGAATGTAATGAACGGGCAAATACGCGTTTGTTTGCAAGTACCCTACGGCGAGCAAATAACGTTACGCGAAATACGCGGCCCGGTTTCATCCAGGGTCGTCCTTTTATACACACGCGTGAAAAATTTCGCGGAAATTCGCACCGGCGACGCAGAATCGGTGCGCGGAAGAAATCTGGCCGACTCCTGTTAAAAAGTTTCTTTCTTACAAAATTTTCCCCGTGGACCGCGCTATCCAGCCGCCGGTGTTTCCATCTCTTCGCCAGGAATTTGGCAACAGAGTTTGCGAAAAGTTACGGTCGCCGACTGGAGAGAACGGCGAGACCGGTTTTTCTAAAATAAAACGATCCTGCGAAATAGACGCGACGAGTGCCCCGGTCAGTCTTGGAAACTCGAGTCTCCGCGAAAACTCCTTCCGCTTCTGGCTATACGTACAAGTATATCAACGCGCGCCTTGCAACGCGTCTCGTGCCGTTTTTCTCCTATTCTGCTGGCACGTTTCTCAAAGAGAATACCTAATACCAAGGTGGCCTTCGCTTTACGCGTATGTGCGATTCCCGCGATGGAAAAAACGTCGCGCTGTTCAGCAAACCAGCGTCCAAGCAACGACAATACGTATACGACGTTGAATAAATCAACGAATGTTCGCGTATAGAAACTTCTAAAAAATATTCGCTGTCGAAAAATAGAAAAATGCCTACTCGTGCAAAGATCAGCGGGAAACGAAACGTTTTTCGACTCGTAACCAAGCGTTATAGTCACAGGAATGTAACGAAACGGCGCGCAAACAATCGACGCGAAACCATCGTGACGCAAAATCATTTCGCGACAGGGAGCGCGGGTCCGACCGTAGCGAAAAAACAGCATCCAGCCCGCTGTCGTTTCACCCAATGGGGGGTTGTATCGATATATCGAGGCAGCGTCGCTGAAACCTGCTGGTGGCAGAGAGCCAACGATAAGGCCCGCCATCTATAGACCGTAAGAGCCTCCTTTTGTATTAACGACGCTTTCCCGACTGTAATTGAGAGCCTCTGTACTCCGGCCCAACGTCGCCAGGTTATTAAATCCCGGGATATAAATCAGTTAATATTTTCCACGCGCCGCTAGCTCGCACTCTTTTCTTCGCCAGAGAAATGGATTTTCCGCTAAACTTAAATTGCTTAGCGATCGCCGGATGTGAAAGTTTTTTCGAGTCCGTCGATAAAGAGCTTCCGCGTACAACCGACCCGATCAACGTACCATCGACAGGCGACAACTGCCAACGATTTACGACGGTTACGATGGTATTACCTTTTCTCCACGATACTTTTCTTTTTCTTTCCCTTCTTCCGCCGTATTTGAGTTAATCACGATGGTTGGTCGTTTTACGTCATCGTGTACGAGGGACACGCCGAATAAAGTTTGTGGAAAATCATTACTCCACGGATCCTTTTCATCGCGTGTTCCAAGATAGCCGTTGGTGGAATTTTCGACCTCGTTTAAGACCCTTCAACGAACTGAAATCTGCTCGCCAACTTTACTCAGAATTCAATGCTTTTCAATTACAAAGATTTTCCGGTTAACCGTTCCTTAATTAAACATGTAACTATACCGAAACGTTTAAATTACCTTTTGAACCTGGTATACAGGTCAAAACTACTCCAGTTTACTCTGCTTTTTTCAGATCGCCCCTTTCAATTTCGCTGCGCGGAACGTCGGGAAAGGAACTCGAATACGAACGACTATTTCTTTTCTTGCCCCTCGATATCCGCACCACGCACGCGTTCGTTAGGCGTTCGCGACCGTTGTCACGTATGTCTTCTTCCAAATATTCGACGGAAGGATGTAGGAAGCATGTCGGCCTTACACTTTCATGATATGGCGCTTTGTATCGCGAAGCCATCGAAAAGAGTTCCGTCGGCGAGTGCCGCCACGAATATATGGGCGGTGTAAAGCAGACCAGTAAACAGCTACATACCGTTTTATACGAAAGTCCCAAAAATGGAGGCGAAAATTACTTTTTTGCGGATTGGAAATATCAACAATAAATTCTTACTTATTATACAACGCAAACCAGAAGAAAAAGAATAAAAACAAAATAACGCATTTGCAATTCGTACGTCGCTTGATGGGTCAATTAATTGGGCATTTTCGTGACGCCGACCTCAAGAATACTTCATCATCTTCTGGAACAGCAGAAAGACTAAACGGCCTTTTACATGTCATTCGGCGAGATGACACAGAAGGAAGTAAAGATCGTGTGGTATGTTGTACACGGAAAATCAAAGGTAGAAGAAGAGAATCGATGTACCATTATGCCACTCGTTTGGTTAAACCGGCCCTGCATACACGCAATTGCTTCGAAAAATACCACACCGTGCAAGTATATGAAAGGAGTCATAAACGTAGCAAAAGTAAGTATCTTTTCCTGGATTTTGACAGAAAAATTCTGTTATATTCAAACAAAGTCCTAGTTTTTATTACGCAAATGTTTTTTCGCATAGAATTAACACCAATGAATAAACGGATAACAGAAGAATTAAACGAAGTGGAACTAGTACAGTGCATAAAAGTACTATTGAAACCAAGCGAAAACATGAAAAGATCGAATTCCGTACCCGGATTACCTATAGAAATCATGTCTATAGAAATCATCTAAAGCACAAAAGATAAAAACAAGAAAAAGGATAGTAACACGGGGAACCAATCATCCTACAAAGAATTAGTACATTAAAATAAAAGATCAAACGCAACGGTGAAAAATTACTAGCGTTGCTGGAAAAGAAAAAGAAGAGCAGAATAACAGAGGAACAACGAGAGTGAATACGAAATTAGAAAAGCTTTCCACAACTTCATAAGAAACTACTGGAAATGTAGAATGGAAAACATATCCAAATAAAAACCCAAAGAACTTTCACCATCGATTAACTGCGTCTTCCGCCCAAAAAACCACAACATAAGTGATATACTCTGACACAACCAGAACGGATACAAATAGGAACTCATGAAAGCCGACATGTACCGTCACACAATTCGACGAAGACAATAAGATAATCATTATCGAAAACCATGAGATACTAAACATACTAACATAGAGAAATAACATTTATTGTCTGGATGGTTATAAAGTATAAGGAGAAAGCTTAGGATATTGGCAAAGACGACTGAATTCCAACTGAAATATTCAGCATATACCGAATGGGAAAAACGGTCAGAGTCTACTTGGGGGTACGTGACTGCTGGGCCGCATGGGCACGCTCCGCGTTACATAGACGAAACCTTGAGTATCTCCAAATAAAGGGCCTAAAAAGGCTAATTTGGGAAGTCATAAACTAATCGTCTATACTAAGAGCACGCATTGAAACAGTCCACACACCAAATAGCCATATAAGAATATATCAAGTAACCAGCATAATCGCACAAACAACGAACAAACTGACGCAACGCATACTAAGTTGACAATCCAGATTTAATTCTATCTGACATTTCCACAAATTAAAATAAGTTAGATCTAACCTTCAAAAATGAACAATAAAAAAAAAATTATCGAATTTGGTAACATTGATTTAAAAGAACCTACCTACTATATTTACGCACCTTTCACACATCTACTCCTGCAGCATAATATTTAACAATTGCTTAAATGTCAACTATTTCTCCATTCTGGAAAACAAGAAAGGCAGTAGCATTAAAAAAAGAAGGAAAAGCAACAGTGATTCTGTCAGCTATACCGATGAATTAGACTCTTACTCAACATTTATAAAGTATCCGAATCTATGATAAATAACACTATATACATTGAAAATAACCTAATTCCGGGCACCCAATTTGGCTTCCAATTTAAACATTCAACGATACATGCAATTACAAAATTCATCATATATCTGTTGGGCAAGAGACGAGAGTGATTGCGTCGAAGCGGTGTTCATAGATTTAGAGAGGGCATTCAACACATTCTGGCTGGATTTCTTTCCTTAAGCTCGAAAAAGAGAGCTTCCACACCACGTAATAAAAATAATTTGGAAATCACAAATTAATATAAGCGAATTCAAAACAATTCTGTTCGGGCCGTACATTTCCAAAATATCAGATGCAAAAAGCAATTCCGCCTACACGATATCCACGATACAATAGCAACATATCCATCCCTCACAAAAAAGTCGTTTGCTATTTAGATATACATTCGGATTTCAAATCGAACAAACACACGAATCTACTGCAAACAACTAAATAATAAAGTAAAAATATTCTGCTGCAAACTTCTAATAAAGCTGATCCAGATGTACGGTTGCCCGATTTGATTTAAACAGAAAAGCCAAATTGGTTCAAATGTAAGTGTCTGGGATCATCCTCAATACATATTTAACCATTATATACCATTTATAGGTTTTAGATATTTTTAGTACAGTAATATCGAATAACAAAACTAGTTACTTCAGCAAACGCTCATACCACATTGAGTACACTCGTTCTCGCATTCTTCTCCTGAAGAAAGGAAAAACAATATTGTAGAAAAGTGTCACCTTTGTAGCGACTTAAATTCAATCATTAACTGAAATGTTAAAAATGTAAATCCGACACAAAATATTGTATGGCTACGTCATACCGTCGCGTAACGGTACTTTTGCCAAAACCACATTCCAACTGAAATTCTTTCTTTATTAAGAATATATACGTGTAATATGTATTTTCTCGGGCAATAAATGTTATATATATGTCGGGTTCACATTATGACTAGGGTTAGGGGCGTGAAACGAATCTTCATTTGGATTAGACATTATTGTTATGCAATATTTACTACTGCAAATAGGATTATTACAGCATTTGACAAGTAACCGTGGTAATTAGATACTCGAGAAGCCAATGACAATGATCCTAGGTTCAATAACGAATCCGCGGTCAGCGGGATAACAAAATGCCCTTTTTTTTCAAAGTCCAAGTTCTACTCAACTTGCTTGTCTACGGTACAAGTATTACTAAAATAACTATTTGTTAAAAAGTAGAATATTCACCGAGCGTAAAGACGCTATGTAACTCGCTGATGTGACCTCACGAGAGAATAACTTTCCGTCGTGATGATGCTGCAGAGGAAAACTATGATGGGGTGCGTCGCAGAACATGAGATCATCGGATTCGCGGAGAGATGCCTTCGTCCGGAAAGTGAGGGAAAGTGACGTTGAGAGAAAGTTGCTAGCAGGAAACGTCGCTCGTGAGAAACATAGATTTCCCCTATCTTTTCGTAGTTGGGACAAAAACTGTTTGTCTGTTTGAAGGACCTTAGTTAACTATATCTTGAGATTTATAACGGGTCCTCAGGCTAGCTGAACATGTACTGTGGAGATGAAGAGGATCTGCATGTCGTGATCCACGAACAGCAACGGTTGGAATGTTTACTGTCGAGTGCCACTACAACTATTTTTTTTTTTGTTGAGGTTATTTGATGTATAAACAGAGAAAGTCGTGAACAAATTGTGAGGTAGATAATATATTTTCATACAGAAGTGTAATTATAAGTAAGAATACAATTTGAACTGGTCCAAATCCGCACGCTAGCAGTGTTACCCTATAACTGAAAACCCCGAAGCCAACGTCGCCTGTCTACTGTTTAAGGTCTGCCTTCGTCGCTGTCTTTTGTCTATACCCTCTCGATGGTTTCAGTACTTGAGAAAACTAAAAAGACCAGATGTAGAGTTTTCCTGGAAGTAATGACCACTTCAACACTTTTTGACGAGAGCTACACGATTACTCCATACCTTTGTTAGACAAAACGTTGATTCCTTGACCGCGGCTACGTTCGGCGACTGGTTATCGCCTCGAGCCGAAGCTCATTGTCACATATCTCGAGAAAATACAATCGGATTGAATGACGATAATTGCTTAATTACGGCTATGGTAGAATCTAGGTTACAGTGTTAAGGGATCTTCCCAAAGTTCCAAAGGGAAGGTTCCGGTGTCCTTTCATCTCCGACATATAGAAATATAAATAACACTCGTTCTCGTCCATTTACGAAAGTCAAGCAGCGCTATGGATAGTACTTAGATAGATTACACCAAATAATAGTTATAATTTAGAACATGTTACGTAACAAACAATTTTACGTAACAGCCAGAACAGTTTAAACAAAGTATCTAAAATCAAAGACGACCCATAACAAGAAGCCGTGAACTCCCCCATTTTATTTAATTTATAGCGATGTAAATTGTAGCGCAAATAGCGATAAAAATAAAGAAGCGATAATATTCGCGAATGACCCACTAATATGCGCGAGAGACAATAAAGCTTTAAAATCCGAAAGCCATCTACAACAAATATTCGACAAAATGCATGGCTATTTATGGACAGTAGAAATTAATATAAGCAAGGGAAAGACAATTTTATTTTAGCTGTACACCTCTGAAATATTAGGGACAAAATACGATGTACGCAGATATGTCAAGAAATTTCTCTTATACGACAGCAACAATAACAACCAGCCAATGTTTCGCGCAATGGAAACACGAATTGAAGACTAAGTTGAAAAACATGATTTCAAACTACTTGCTCAGGCTGTTGCTTTAGAATCATCTCGTTATCAGACCAACAGTTGCAGAATAATCACTGAGCAGACGTAAATGAAATTGATAAATAACGAATTCTTTGCAATAATAATACTTAACAATGAACAAAAAGGAGACATTTTGCAAACGGGACCAGTCAATGGACTACTCTTAAAAGATGCAAAGGTTTCATCTCGATAGCTCGATCCAATCCAGAATAACTGATGAATTTGTATACATAAAAATTGGATTTTTGTAAAAAAAAAAATAGTTTACAAAAAAGAAATGGAAAAATATTTTATATCTGAACCAACGGAAAATTATGTCTTACAAGGAGCAAAAAGTGTCATTCCGATTGATCAAGCCGTTTCCGAAAAATCGGTAAACATAACAAAAAGATAAATATACATGTCGAATTGAGACATTTTCCACCTTTTCCAATGTCGATGTCATGAAATGTAAACCTTTTTCGCATTTCTAGCAACAACTTCTAAGTCAGTACTGTGTACTAAAATAGCATCTAATATATTTGATAATATAATTGATTAGTTTCAATTCCATTCTTTTTAAACAAAAAATGCTACTGGTTATTTCCAATTACTGAGTAAATCGCTTGTCATGAAAAACTGCGCACTACTTGTTTTCCTGCAAAATTCGAAATCCTCAAAACCTTCAATAATTTGTTCATTTCAGTGGAAACTAAAATATCTCTTTATTGACATTTTTTCGTATAGAAGAACAGAGTTCCCGTCAAAATCATTTTTCGCTACTTTCATTCTTAATGAATCAAACAAATTTCGACATGTACCTAACCAAGTATTAATTACACCGAATCAATGAATGATTATGCCAGGACTTGAAATATTAAACTTGCGAGTATCACGAATTTCTCCTCAGAGAAGGTGAAACGTAATATGGCGTTAGAAAAACACTATTCGTCTGCCAGGAAGAGATAACTGCATCGGTATAAACATTAAACTGAAACCACAGATTCTACACGCGTTTGCCTTTTTCAGGCATACATCACTAATGTTACGCTTCACTCACTCTCTCGTTGTCCTTACTTGAATACAAACAAAGAATAGTATTCTTCCCTAATCTTCCAGAAGAACAAAAATGATTTTTAATAGCGATACGTTACAATTTATAATCGTACGTCTATTACAACCTGTTGTTTTTATTTTAAAACAAACAGAAATATATACCTTATCCAAACATCAACGATATTTTATCAACAAGTGACGGTTATTATATCAACTGAAATTTTGTGGTATATTTACTTAACACGCAAAATAACAAGTCATCTGGTGGCACCAATTGATATCTACTTTTATTTTATGCATTTCATAGTAAAAGATCATTCGCATTTGTATATTGACCCAAATATAATATAATCTTAAACCTAAATTTACTAATTGTGGATATTTATTGACAGATAGTAATTTAAAAATTCATATCCATACTCATTCCTATTTTGCACATTTTTTTGTTTTGAGAGGAGAGGAGAATGCAGTTACGCATAACTAGGTACGTTAGCGCGCGCCGGGATTATGCGGGACTTGGCAAGATGATAGCACCTCTACCCACCAAAAAACCCCTCCTCTGTCTCTCTCCTCTATCGGTACAAGAACCAACCCTGGAACCACCTCTCGGCATTACTTCAGGGTTGGTCTTCTTACTGAGTGTACCTCTCATCTTATTATGACCTCCCTTAGTTAATCCTCTCCTTCTTCTCTCCATGTTCCTCTCCTTATCTTGTCTACCTGATTGAGCTATCATTTTCTTTCGGCAAAGCCCTTGGAATCTAGCCCAGTTCTCCTCGCTATTGACGACCACGCCGATTACGTTATTGGTTGCCAGTATTTCGCCTACGTAATTATCCAACAACGTACTTCCATTGTCCCATCTGGGGCAATTGAACAACGCATGCTCTGCATCTTCACCTTCGACATCACAATCCCAGCATCTTGGGTGTGTCTCTTTCCTAATCGTTCCCTATTAAAAATGCAGGCGTCGTCAATCAGCTTTCTGGTCCAATTATCCTCTCTGCAGTAGAGCTACTCTTCCCTTCATCTTTTATTCGATCACTATCGACATCTTCGGAATGTTATTGTTTTTCCGTATTGCTAGGGCTTTGACACATATCGGTGTGGCCTAAAGCACCACCGACTCCCGCACTCCGTAATAGTTTCCTAACTGAGTCGATGGGCCCATTGACGTTCGGCAACGATGTCCCAATCGCTCCTATTAGGGTATCAACCATGACACACACCTTTCCTAGATGTAATGAGAATTTTCTATTATTGTCCTATTGCACCCCAAGATACCTAACCTTCTATTTAGTCATCAACAGGTACTTGCCCATATTGACGTCCTTGACCTTGTGATACGATTTCCGGTAAGTAGAATCACCTTCGTCTTGTCTTGAGCTAATTTCAATCCAGTTTCGGTACACCACCAATTCTTCCGCTACTTCAATATCGGGCCTACCACCAATCGTGGGACTCCTCTGAATTTTCCTACTAGGCTTAAAGGGATCACCTTCCTCGTCCCCCCTAATCCTCGGTGCAAACGATATGGTGACGTTGTGACTTATTCTGATGTCCGACACTATCCTTGGGTTTTCAATACTAACCGCCAACCTCTTGCTGTTCGCCTTTGCCCCAGTCGCTGCTACTGTACAAGGGGGTGCCTGGGGTTCCACCTCCTAGCCAAAATCGTTCGAATGTATCCAATCATAACCGAAAGAAGTCGCCAAGTCGTCAACAAAGAGCCAGTATAATAGAAATAAGACATATATAACGAATAAATAAATAAATAAGTATCTAGGAGCAACACATAGTAATATCCTCATAATTAAATATTATCTTAGAAATTTCTACACAGCTACAATAAACTAAATCTATCAAGCTAAATTTATATAACGCTAAAATAAACTAAATATATCAAGCTAACGCCTGCGCTTCAATAAGAGGCCTGATGATACATACGCAGATCACCGCATGTATAAATAGATAATATAGTAATAAATAAATAAACAATCAGCTAACTAAATAAATAAATAAATGAATAATAACTAAATAATAAATAAACCAACATAACTAATAATAAATATTAATAATAAATAAGTAAATAAATAAATAATATCAAAACAAATAAATAATAAATAATCAACCAATAGTTAAATAAATAAACGAGTAAAGTAAATAAATAATATATATAAGAAACGCATATACCTGCATTCCCCAACCCACACGACGCCGCGTAACTCAAATAAAGCCTCCACGTACGCAGCACCCTTCATACTCATTTATTCTTATTTATTCACCAAGGAAGTTTGGCTCGAGTGGCAAAATAAATAAAATAAATAAAATAAATAAAATAAACGATATATAACTAGAACTCTGGTCGACCCGACTTTATTTCTTCATAATAGGAACTTAAGTCGAGCCGGCCGTACATACCCTAGTGTGCTGCCCGTAAGGTGGCGACGCCACACATCGACGCGACAAACCACCTCGCCTGCGCATCGTTCGGCACCACGCGTACGTCCTGCCACTACCATTACAATAATGGCGTCAAATCTATCCACGTGCGCGTCTCGATATTAAAGAAAATCGCGTATTTCTTGTATCTCACGTTGTCGCGCAATGCGAGTGCTACATCACATCCAGTAATACTCAATAACAATTCTTACCCGCTAGTATAAACTCTACGGCGAATACAATCCTCTCCACGCCACGCAGGTGCTCGCCGAGCCCCTGTTTGCCAGCAGGAGCCCGCGACCCGCTGCCCAATCGGTAAGCGTCCGTCCCCGAGAGTTGGTCCTGGGATTTCCCCATTGCATCGAGTGGGCATTGAAGTTCCAGAGGACGAGTACCTTGCGGGGGAGGCATCTTCCGACGCACTCGCCGACCCGTTCCAGGAAGTCCCTGTACGCAGCCAGGTCGATGTTGGGGGAGTCGTATACCGCTACCACCATTACTCCACTCCCGTATGGTCTGGAAGAGCAGATCTTGCGCCCTTCTCGACCTACAGAGATTGCATTGGAGGAGGCGCTTGAACTACTCGGTCACCTCTATGGCCTCCTCCCGACCATCTGCCGCTGCTGCTTTGGCGGTTCTCCCTGGTGTCCTTTCCGCAGCTGCTGGCTCGCGGATTGGTCTCCTCCTCTTGACTTTCGGGGGGGGGGGGGCATTCCGCACCGCCCATCCTGTTATTGGCGGGCGTCCCGAGCGACTCGCACAGGGAGCACTTGGGAGCAGAGGCGGGACAGCCTCTTGCGCGGTGTCCGCTTCCGCCGCAACTGTAACACAGGTGCCCTCGATCCTCGTTGGACACGCATGTTGCGCGTACGTGCCCCACCTCCAGGCACCTGAAGCGCTGCAGGGGCCGCTTCGGGATGGCTCGAATCCTGGCGGTTGACCAGCCCAGTGCTATTTTCCCTGCCTGGGATACTTCCGGGCTCCTGCCACCGGGCACTTGATCCAGGCAGACCCTAGGCCACCTCTGCCGCCGTTCTCGCCGACCTGAACCTCCGCGCAGCCGCATCCTGCCGCCGAGGCCAGTGCTTTCCGCAGCTCCTCCTTCTTGACCGAGATGTCTATCCCGGTCTCTCGAAGCTCCGCCATCCAGGTAGGCGTGGCGACTCTCGCCGCAGTTGGGTATAGCGCCTCGGCCAGACGCGTCGCCAGCAGCGTCGCCAGCAGCGTCGCCAGCAGCGTCGCCAGCAGCGTCGCCAGCAGCGTCGCCAGCAGCGTCGCCAGCAGCGTCGCCTTTTCCCTGTCCCTGTCTCCAGGGACTCTGATGATGATGGCGCCCGTCATCGCCTTCTTCATCCCCACCTGCTCCACGCCGAGCTCCGAGAGCGGGACCTTCGCTCCGGCTGCCTCGAGGACGTCGGCGTACGACATCCTTGCTCCCTCGTTCAGCGTCAGAGTCACCGCGGATGTTCGCGGTGCGCGAGGGAGCGTGACCGCCTCGGTGCCTGCGACGGTCCTCTGCTTGTTGCGGCGGCGCTCGCTTTCGCCGCGCCTGTCGTCCTGGTCTGGGATTGCTGCTGGCGTACCCTCGTCGGCGGTGCCACGTTCGCCCCTTTCCTCGCTGTCTCTCCTCCAACGGCGACGGCTGTCTTCCTCTGATTTTTGTTCTTCCGTCTCTTCTTCCTCGCCTCTACCACTCTCCACTCCCCACCCTCCTGCTCCCTCGGGAGTGTAACGTCAATTCACATCAGAGACCAGGCCACACACCACGGACAGGATGGCACCCAGATGTCTGCATATCCTTGGCGCGCACCCTCAATAGCCTTAGAGTAATGTTGTCTCATCGAAATTTGTTACTTTTCATCCAAACTCCAAGGTAACTATATTAAATTAATATACACAATGTATCCGGTTGATCTCAGACCACACATATATTTCGAAATTTATTTTTTATTTATGCCAAATTTAAATATATATTATTCGTTTTATATGATTAACAAACCATTCCTTATTCAAATCAACTATATAATATTTTCTCTATTGTTGTGCTTCTTAACTCTCATCATTCTAGTTGAAATTATAAATATTCGATTCAATTGCATTTTGTTCTTAATCGAAGTGCCCCAGGATCAATGGACAATCGACGTGGAGACCGAATACTAGTTTTCTTGCCATTATTTCGCGGTTATGCGTTCGGAATGATGAATACGGCAATAAGTTGCGGTGCAGCTGTGTACATAATGCGAAATTTCGAGATAGAAACGTTACTCAGTTCCGTAGAAAAATACAGAATTACGCATATACCTTTGGTCCCTCCAGTTTTAATTAGGTCCTGCGAAGCATCCAATGGTGCCAAATTGCGATTTTAGCAGCGTGAGAGAGATCGTTTCCGGTGCGGCAACGCTGCCGCCGGATGTAACTTTTTCGTCCAAACTACCTAACGTAATACGTTATAACGTTATTGTATAAAACGTAATACGTTATAACGTTATACGATAAAACGCAATACGTTATAAAATTATATTATATAACGTAACACGTTATAACGTTATACTACCTAACGTAATACGTTATAACGATATACTATAAAACGTAATACGTTATAACGTTACACTATAAAGCATAATATGTTAAAACGTTATACCATATAACGTTATACTATATAACGTAATACGTTATAACGTTATTCTGTGTAACGTCATACGTTATAAAATTATACTATATAAAATAATACATTATAACGTTATACTATATAAAGTAATACATTATAACGTTATACTATATAAAGTAATACATTATAACGTTATACCATATATCGTAATACGTTATAACGTTATTCTATAATATGCAATACGTTATAACATTATACCATATAACGTAATACGTTATAACGTTATACCATATATCGTAATACGTTATAACGTTATTCTATAATATGCAATACGTTATAACATTATACCATATAACGTAATACGTTATAACGTTATACCATATAATGTAATACGTTATAACGTTATTCTATGAAATCCAATACGTTATAACGTTATGCCATATAACGTAAAACGTTAAAGCGTTATTCTATGCAACGTAATACCTTATAAAATTATACTATATAACGCAATACGCTATAACGTTATACCATATACTGTAATACGTTATAACGTTATTCTGTGTAACGTCATACGTTATAACGTTACTCTATGTAACGTCATACGTTATAAAATTATACTATATAAAATAATACATTATAACGTTATACTATATAAAGTAATACATTATAACGTTATACTATATAAAGTAATACATTATAACGTTATACTATATAACGTAATACGTTATTACGTTATACTATAAAACGTAATACGTTATAACGTTATTCTATAAAACGGAATACGTCATAACGTTATACCATATAACGTAATACGTTATAATGTTATACTATATAACGTCATGCGTTATAACGTTACACTATATAATGTAATATGTCATTAGGTTATACTATAAAACGTAATACGTTATTACGTTATACTGTATAACGTAATACGTTATAACTCTATACTATAAAACGTAATACGTTATAACGTTATTCTATAAAACGTCATACGTTATAACGTTATTCTGTCGAACGTCATGCGTTATACCGTTACTCTATATAAAGTAATATGATATAACGTTATACTATATAACGTAATACGGTATAACGTTATACCATATAACGTAATACATTATAACGTTATTCTATAAAACGGAATACGTCATAACGTTATACTATATAACGTGATACGATATAACGTTATACTATATAACGTCATACGTTATAACGTTACACTATATAATGTAATATGTCATTACGTTATACTATAAAACGTAATACGTTATAACGTCATACCATATAACGTTATACTATATAATGTAATACGTTATTAGGTTACACTATCTAACGTTATATGTTATTACGTTATACTATAAAACGTAATACGTTATAACGTTATTCTATAAAACGGAATACGTCATAACGTTATACCATATAACGTAATACGTTATAATGTTATACTACTTAACGCAATACGTTATTACGTTATTCTATGTAACGTAATACGTTATAACGTTATTCTGCGGAACGTCATGCGTTATAACATTACTCTATATAATGTAATACGATATAACGTTATATTATATAACGTAATACGGTATAACGTTATACCATATAACGTAATACGTTATAACGTTATACCATATAACGTAATACGTTATAACTTTATACTATATAACATAATACGTTATTACGTTATTACGTTATCCTATAGAACGTAATACGTTATAACGTTATTCTGCGGAACGTCATGCGTTATAACGTTATTCTATATAAGGTAAATCGGTATAACGTTATACTATATAACGTAATACGTTATTACGTTATTCTATCTAACGTAATACGTTATAAAATTATACTTGTCGGAGATAAGGTGACACCGGTGCCTTCCCTCTGAAACCTCGGGAAGATCCATAGAAACATTGTAATTAAAATCTACAGTTGTAACTAAACGATTTGCCGTCATTCTAACCAATTGTATTTGTTTAAGTCTTGTGACAATGAGCTTGGGCTCAAGGCGACAATTAGTCGCCGAACGTGGCCGCGGTCAACGGGACGAACTCTCCATCTAACAAAGGCATTAAGTAACCCTATAGCTCTCCTTAAAAGAAAGATTTGTAGCGGCACGTGGCAGTAAACATTCCAACGGTTTCTATCCCGTAGCTCGCCGCACGTAGATCCTATTCTCCGGGCAGGATGTTTACCAGATGCCGACGCGTCTCCGCAGTACGTGATCGGCTAGCCCGAGAACCGTTATAAACACTAATATCTAGGTACCTGAAATCCTTCAACAGATAAACAATCTTTGTCCTAGTTACAGGAAGACAGGAGAGACCTATTTTTCAACGAACGACGTCTCCCACTAGCAACCTTCCCTCGAGGGCGGCTAGCATCCTTTTCTAACTACCGATATGGAGATTGGCCAATTAGCAGCAACGTCAATTTCCCTTACTTTCCGAACGTAGGATATCCCCGACGAATCCGATGATCTCGTGTCCTTAGACACGCCCCATCATAGTTTTCCTCTGAGGTATCACCGGGACGGAAAGTCATTCTCTCTTGCGATTTTATCGACAAAAAGATTAACGCCTTACGGTCAGTGAATATTAACAAAGAATCCGACTTAGATTTTGCGAGTGCGTACGACTACCATCCCGTTGTCCGCGGATTCGTTATCGAACCTAAGGCCATTGTCACTAGCGTCGCGAGTGTGTGATCATTGTGAGTTTGTGTCAACTCTGTAACATTTTTGCGTGTGTCAATAAAAGTAACTTCAGTGTAAGAAAATGGATAGCTTCAGTGAAGAATCCTTACCTGTCCCAAGCCCCCGCCACGAGGACGACTCGGGCCCAGATTCGGACATTGACTCAACATATATATTACAATTATTTTATTTAATTACATATAAAATTTATATAAATTTATTTGAAGATTATTAATAATTTTTTTTATTTGATAAATTTTATAAATTTTTTAAATTTTAATATATTTTATAAGTTTCTATATTTTAAATTTTAATGTTTTAGTAAAAATTTATTTATTTATATATATATAAATATATAATATAAATGAAATAATTTAATGATTAGTAATTTAATTAGAATAATGTTAATAAATTTAATTTATAAATATTTTAAAAATATTTAATATTATTTTAATTAAATTTTTTATATATTAATATAAATATATAATTATAAAATTTTGAATTTATTTTAGACTGATGAAAATTGGTCACCTTACGATCGCGTTGGTTTATTTATGCTGGTCGAGGGGATACCGGTAAATTTCCATTCGCCTTTGTTAGACGGTTGCATGAAGCGGCGACATTGTTTTTGCCCGAAGTTTACTTATTATTATTACAGTATGTCCTAACGTTGTTGATACTCCGAGGCAAGATCACACGTGGCTCGATTTGTCCCTCAGCTCGTGTGTCGCTACAATATTATATAAATTTTTATGTATGGGATGCGGAACAAATTAAACGGGTCTGAAAAAAGCAAATTCTTGAACTAAAACAGCAACAATTATTAGTAGCAAAAATATCGAAAGTAATAAGAAGAAGTTGTAAAATACACGATTTCTTAAAAATGTTGCAGATTATGACAAAAAGAAAAGCACTGGTCGGTCGTCATCGTTATCCGATCGTGATAAGCGAGCAATTTTGCATGTAGCAAGTACCAGTACTATTTTCAGACGAAAAATAATCAACTTGGATGATCCTGATGGGATTATTTTCATGACATAAGAAAAGAGACAATGTCGGCAATTCGAAGACAAATAGGAGGAGGCAGCGTGATGGTTTGGGCCGGCATCAGTTATTTCGGCAAGACATGTATCAAGTTCATCGATGGGAGAATGAATAGTGTCCGGTACATAAATTTATTCAACGAACAAATAAATAATCATGCAGAACGCGTTTCTGGACCTGATTACATCTTTCAACAAGATAATGCACCTGTACACACATCAGGATTGGTCCAATCATACTTTAATGCAAATATATATCTGTTTTGCCGTGGTTAGCACGCTCCCCGGGCCTTAATGTTATTAAAAATTGCTGGACAGAACTTGTTCACGGCGTATACGCGAATGGAAAGCAGTGTCAACACGTACAAGAATTAAAAAATGCAATTGTACGCGAATGGGATACATTGAGTCAAAATTATATTCAGAAACTACATAAATCGATAGCAAATCGTACAATAGAAGTAATAGAAAATAAAGGGGGATGTACTCATTTTTTTTGTTACACACTAAATCTCATAATATTTTTAATTATTTTCAACAAACCGCATATCCTGAGCTCATAATGTTTTGATACTATACGTTACAGACGAAAAACGTTACATGCGTCATTGAGTAATTGAAGATAGCTCACATGGGCTATCTCTTTCATGGGCATGATCGCATTCAAAGATCATGGTTTATATAAAATAAGTAGTTACATTGAAAGGCAAGAATCGCACGCTAAAAATGTGGGAAAAATGACAAATAAGGAAAAATTCCACAGGATCTTAGGGCATGTAAACTTTAATTATTTAGATACAATGTGTAAAAAAAAATTAGTTGAGGGAATGCCAGAAAATTTTGAGTAAGTACAATTAAAATGTGGCACACGTATCCAAAATAAAATGCACAATTTACCGTTCCAAAATAACCGTAGTAGAGCACGCGAGATTTTAGAATTAGTACATACCGATTTAAATGGACCTCATAAAAATACCGGGTTTGATGGATCTAGATATTTCTTAACATTTATAGACGATTACAGTAAGTGCGCATTGATTTATACTTTGAAATCAAAAGATGAAGTTTACATTTGTTTCCTTGATTATACGAACAAAATGGAAAATCTTACTGGTAAGAAGATAAAGAGATTAAGATGCGATAATGGAAAAGAATATATGAACAAAAACATGTACAATCTAACTAGGGCAATGGAAATTGTCCTGGAACCATGCCCACCTTATGTTCACGAATTAAATGGAACAGCTGAGCGCTACAATAGAACAATTATGAATTCCGCTAGATGCTTATTACATGATTCAAAGCTGAATATTAAATATTCAGGAAATAGTTAGAGCCGCGGCGTACTTAAAAATAGGACCATTACGAACACATATGAAAATAAAACACCATTTGAAATATTTTTTAAAAGGAAACCGAACATAAATAATTTAAGATTGTACGGAAGTAGAGTTTTCGTAAGAATACCTGAAATTAAAATAAATTCGAAATGGGACAAAATAGCAGACACTGGGATACTTGTAGGTTATGAAAACATTGGATATAGGATCCTAGTTAATAATAAAATTATAATTGCAAGGCACGTAGAATTTATAGATGAAGATGATAATTTAGACGGATTTCAAGGAGAAGATGAATCAGACAATGAAACAGAAAAGGATTTTGACGAACATTCGGATTCAAACGAAATTCATGAAAATGAAATAAATGACGAAAAGGTCGAGCAGGTTGCAATAAAAGCGGAGAGAAAGTTAAGTAACAAATCAGAAAGAAAACTTGAGGACATAGAAAATAATTTGAGAAGGTCAGGACAGGGAAGAAAGAAACCTCAAAGATATGGCCAAACGAGCTCATATTTCATTTATGTGAATGTAGTTAGCGCAGACAGTCCTCAAACCTATGAAGAAGCTTTAAGTGGAGATGACAGCGGTTCATGGAAAGAAGCAATGGATCGAGAAATGAATAGTTTAATCAAAAATAAGACCTGGCAACTAGTAGAGAAACCAAAAGACAAAAAAGTATTAGACTTGAAATGGGTATATACGAATAAATCTGATAATCGTAAGAAAGCACGATTAGTCGTTCGAGGCTTCCAACAAAATGAAGTACTGGAAGATTTATACTCTCCAATGGCAAAAATGTAAACGTTGAAGTTATTACTATCTTATTGTTGTCAATATGGTTTGACGATTATGCAAATGGATGTAGAAACAGTATTCCTAAACGAAACTATAAAATCGGAAGTATTTGTAAAACAACCTATAGGTCACGACAATAAAAGCGGGAAAGTATGTAAATTAACAAAAACGTTATATGGATTGCATGAAAGTTCAAGAGCTTGGTATGAATGTTTCCACGAGTATATGAAAAAATTAGGATTTCAAAGAAGTAAGAGTGATTATTGTCTGTATATGAAGTATGAGAGCGATGATGTTATATATTTAATTCTATTCGTAGACGACTTATTAACATGTGGAAAAAACAAAAGAAAAATCCATGAGATTAAAAACAAATTGTCAAACCAATTTGCGATGAAGGACTTAGGTGAAGTAAAGACTTACTTAGGAATAAACATTGAATACGATAATAAGAAGTGTAAGATGAAATTAGATCGAAGTAGTTATATAGAGTCATTAGCGAAACAATATAATATAGAAAATAGTAAATTTTACATCAATAGTATAATTTACATCAATGGAACAAAACTTAAGTTTAGAACCCGCACAATCAGCCTCAGACGATATAAGATATAGAAATCTCATAGGAGCTTTATTATATATTAGTACTGGAACAAGATTAAACGTTAGAGATAGTGTAAACTATTTAAGTCGATTTCAAAACAGTTACAACGAGACCCACTATAAATATGCATTGAGAATTTTGAAATATTTATATTTAACTAGGAAATTAAAATTATAAAAACTTATAAAAGAAATTTGAATGCTGAAGTTATTGATTGTTTTGTTGACGCTGATTGGGCTGGAGATAAAGTAGATAGAAAATCCACTACGGGATTTATCATAAGATTTTTCGGAAACGCAATTTACTGGAAATCAAGAAAGCAAAGTGGCGTGACAAAATCATCAACAACCGCCGGGTATGTAGCTTTATCGGAAGCTGTGAGCGAAATTAAATTTGTAAGAGAATTGTTGAAAGATTTCAAAATAATGATCGAGACGCCAATAAAAATTTACGAAGATAATTCTGGAACGATTGCGATATCAAAATTTGGTAGCTTGACAAAAAATTCTAAGTACATTGAAGTTCATTTCCATTTTGTGCACGACAGTTACGAAAATAAAGAGATTGACATTATAAAAGTAGATGCAGAAAATAATGTAGCTAATATTTTAACGAAGGCTATAGGGAGAAACAAATTTGAAAATTTTAGATTACTTTTAAGAATAGTTTGATTGACTTATAAAAGGAAATGAATATGCAGCACAAAAAATTGAGGAGGTGTGTTGAGATTTGTATAATTTTCTGTGCTGGACTGGGTTAAGTGCGTAGTAGAGATACTTGTATGTGGGTATCAGTGTGTGGAGGTATGTGTGTGGGCGGCGTCTCGAAAGCAGATCAATGTAAACTGTTCAGTCGGTTAACAGTCGGGTATAGAAGAAAGTGGTGAGACGCGTGCAAGTGTGTATCGATGAATATATAAGAAATCCTCCATAAAATAAATATATTACTACTCTAATGTTAATCCTCAGTATCAATTTAGTGTTCCTATAACATTATTTCGGCTTCAAAGATCGACAATTCTCAACATTAGTACAAAAATCTGAGCAAACCAATAATCAGATTACCCACTACTAAATCTATCAACATTCTATTCCTCAGAAGTTCTCCCAGAAAATTTTAAGTACGCGCATCGTATCTTTTTAAAACCTATCACATCATTGATCGCGTCTCGCCGCTAACAGAATCTCTAGTACCACTATTCGCCAATTTTCACTAGCCCTTTTATTGCCATAACTTGAAAGCGTATAAATGCCAGAAAGAATATCTCCACGTCCCGTAACCGGAGGCTTTTCATTTTCCAGAATTGTTGAATTTCGCGTTGTACGCCTGGAAAAGGGGCGAGAGTACACGTACGCGAGCCCACCACGATTAATCATTCTGTTTTTCGATGCTGCCTCTCCCGACTTCGTGCTACCTCGTTTTTTTTTTCGTTTTCGGCCAGTTATCATGGAGGAGTCGGGGGTAATTGTTTGCTCACAGTACGAATAACAAGGGCGTCAAAAGCCGGACGAGCCAGCAGATTCGTTAGGCAAGCATTTAACGAAAAATGACGCGGCGTTTCCCCGAGCTGTCTCCACCCATTCTCGTCCGGTTAGTTTGTGTTTTAACTCGTTACGTCCATCCCTTTCATCGATCAAAAAAGAACTACTACTACTACTACTACTACAAATACTAAAAGCGAGCATAATGACAAAGTAGTAACAAGAATGACTTCCCGTACTCTGGATAGTCCAGAGGATGCGGAGTCATTGGTAGTTACCTTCTTCTATGGCAGTTTGCCGGGCTTCTTCGGCTCGTAACCTCTTCTTTCTTCGGGCGCAATGCCCACTGAAACTTACATCTAAGCTCGAGACTTTCTAAATAGCAAACCAAAAAATAAAGTACAAAGGTGAAATAAAAAGATAAATCGCGGAAGCTGATCCAAGTGCACATAAATGAACAACGATCATATAGCGATCGCTGTCCGTTCACATCTGCATGCTCGAGCAATATTAACGTTCGTTTCGAAAACTACTCGCGATCACGACCGCGAAATTAAATAAATCGACGAGCAAAGCCAGACGCGATGACACGTTCCATTCGTGTCAGCTTTACCGTCGATTATTCGAATGAAATTCCCTGAAGCAGGTTGGTCACTCGAAAACGCGTCTACCCGATCAGAGGTTCACCTCCACGGTTCTCACACATATCACCAGGGCGCAAGAGCCTCCACTAGAGAGAATGTCCCGAGATGCCTCCAACACCCGAGCTTAACACGCAACATGTACACTCTAATTTACGTACCATTTTCCTGAAATCGACTGACGAAGGCTAGTGACCATTGCGCAAAAAGTGATAAAACACATCTAAAGAAATTATATCGTTAAAATAAATATAAGTAAACTTGGAATTATAATTGTAATTTACAGCAATATTAACAGCGTGTTACGCTTAATCGTGTAGCTAATATTACCACGAATTGTGATTGTATTGATACGTCTCCACATTTTTCGTATCTTAAGTTGTAGCGAATGAGAAGAACGACGCAATTCCACAGCCTAACCACACACACACACACACACAATGTGGAAAATACGTCGTGCACGATACCCTAACACATGGTCAGCAGCTGAGAAATTTTTGCATTAATTATAGTCATCGTGCCCAATGTCTTTTTCCCATTCAAGTAACACCTGAGCACGTGAATGACATCCTGACAATGGGCACGGCAATTGTTAAATCTGAAAATCCTAATCTAAAAGCATGATTAGTTTGTCTCATTTGTATTTAACGGACTAACGTCCTTTGATTTTACATTTTATTGCTTCGTTTTGGATTATAATAACTCTGCTTTATTAATTTAATAAATTACTGAAATTTTAATATTATCAAAAAAGTAACATTAATTGAAAAAAGACTAAGACTCGATGAAATAGAATAATTGTCTCTAAATGCATTACCAAGATAGAAATAATCTTCGGCAATCTCTTCGTCAAAGCACATTTCCAAAAATGCAGAAACAGCGTTCAAAATTATTGCTTTGTTTCAAAAATCTGCCTGTCGCGAAGTTTCTTCTTGCACATAAAATTTCACACATTCTTGTACGGAAAAGAAATAAATTTTAATTCATATTTTAAATTCTACTTACGTTTATAGTATCTGAAGTCAAACAAAAGAATGTGATATATTATAATTAATATTGTCACAAAATGAATGTATCGCGTATTGCATGTATCGTCATTATCATTGAGTAAAAATTGCATCTTTCATTCCAACGAAATCGGAGGGCATCCGATTTTTCCTTCGGTACCTCTTATTTATACTAAAATTCATTGCTTAAGATTAAGTGTATTTATGTCATACAAGTATATTCGTCTAGATATTTGCCTTTTGCAAATATTTATACTGAATACTATTATACATATTTGTCAGTACCACGAATATATTCTCAAATTTATATGTTTAAACTAATTATTAAAAAATTAATGATTATAATCGCGATGTGTAAGAAGACCTATCCTGAACTAATAAATAAAGATATGAAAAAAAATGTTACTACTCACGGGTGTAAAAAATACCCGCGGTCACTATGCTCGCAAAAAATTCTACATAATACAACCAGTCACCCGTGCCGATTCGGACCTTTCATCCTACGACATAATTGAGTGACCGGAGGAACAAAAACGCATGCGACTCACCATTAGAAGCGGAGAAGCGGAAAACGTTCCCATCGACACTGCATTATCTCAGCAAATATCATTTCAAAGACTAACATCAGGCAGGAACTGTCGAAAATCCAATGGTGGAAATGGAGGTTATGAAAAATCTGTTACAACACAAAATACGATAAGTGATCGCTGATTATTTGGAATGTTGGAGATTGTGAAAAATGGAAATTTATTACACTCCTAACTTTAGTAATAATAAAGATTGAAATTCTAATAAACATCCATAAATGTAAAAACTGAAACTCTAATATAAAAGTTTAAAATCTAGAAATCAAAAATCTAACGATTTTTTAAATATATTAGTCATTTGTTTTATAATTTGGTATTAAGACTTTAACACTTTTTTTATTTTAATAGAAGAATAATCTTAGAAAACCCTAACCTATGAAATTTTCAATCAAATTGTATTTCTTAATCAATAGTATTGGAAGCAAAATATACAGAATACACATAATTCAAGTAAGATATGTGAAGTTACTTACATTCTTGGCTTTTGAGCCATCGTTGGAGCATTCCCAAAAAAGACAAAGAAGTTTAAGCTGTGATATGTCTATAACAAAACAGAAAATATCAGTAATATTGTTAATACACAATGATAAGCATGGAAATTTAACAACAATAAAGACTAAACTCTGATAAGTATATAAATTGAAACTCTAATATAAAAGTTTGAGAATAAAACATTCACTGATTTTTGATACGTATCAGACAGTTTTATTGTACCTTAATGTTAAGATTTTAAGACTTTATTTCAATTAAAAAGGACATTTACAGCTTTCTAAATTATCAATCGTTTTATTGTATAATTAACAATATTTCAAAAAATATATATATAATAAATAGAACAAATTGAAATACAATATGTAAAACTACTTACATTCTTGAGATCCTGCAGAGGCTTTGTCTTCTTGATGCACTGACTCTATTATCGAAAAAGAATATTCAAAAGAATATAAAATAAGACCACATTACCACGACCACAAAAATTATAACCGGCGAACAAGAGCTCTAATGTCGCGTAGAAAATTGTTTGATAAAATTTGACTACTTTCGCGTGTGATTATTTAATTGAATTTAATCAAAACGACCGTGACTGGAAAATATTGAAAAATACTTTTGCGGAGCAAACACTGACTCTACAAACCGCATTGCACGCGGTCAAAAATATTCCCTAAAAATAGAGTTGTTTATGGGTAGTGTGGGGTGGGGTGGGATGGGATGGGGAGTAGAAAAGAAGTGAAATATAGTTTCGATGTCTTTCATCTTTTCTCTATCAAACGTTTATTTAGAAAATAGTGCTACTTTTCTTTTACGTATGAAAAATATTAATTTAAAATTACAAGATATTTCTAGATATCGAACAAATGTTTGCGAATACCATGAATGCAATGTAAGCAGTTGCAAGAATTATACTCTGAATGTTCGTTACTAGAATATGAGATATACACTCCACTAATACACTAGAATACAGTTGAAAATATTTGCAAGATTTCGAAAGTTCACAACTAAATATACTTAAATAATACTACAGAACCGCATGCGAAATTTTGTTTTGAAGTACTTGAGTTTACTTGCGCGTCATCTCTATCAAAAAAAATATATGTTACGAAGTTAAAAAATATAGTAATGTATAATGCGAAAAACACAGTAATGAAAGTAATAAAGAACCGACGCCACCAATAGGTTATAATACGTTACAAACCTGACGCAACGCTATCGACGTTATCGGTACGAAATGAGACGACTAAATGACTCTTTGTACGTTAGTTTCGCCGAGTAACTTACAAAGTGCGAGGGAGGGGGGAAGGGGGACACAAGAGCCGGTGGCACAAGCAGCTACGCAGTTAACGATCTAGACAAAGAAATGTATACATCAACAAAGACATTCCTATTCTACGAAGCACTTTCTTTCGAATTGCGCAGCACAATTCTTTCTCTACGTCGATATTTACAAATATCGTACAATAATTCGTAGCCCTACTGGCAACATCACAGACACATTTGTCTAACTTATTACTTTAGTTACCTTACTTTATAATCTTAATTTCGTTAAACAAAGCAAGATTGAAACAACAGCATGGAGAAAGTGAAAAATTACTTAAAATTACTGTTCCGCAATGACACGGTATGCAGATGAAGTCTTAAGCGCTTTTTGAGTGCGTATTCGCTTTTAATACTAATATAAAAATAATAAAAGTGGAACGATATTTATTTTTAAGTCCAAAATGTAGTAAGAGAATAATTTTTTCACGGTTGAAAGTTTGAAGTCCATTGATATTTTCTCTATATCATTTTTATTATCACGACGTAGTACCTGAAGTTTTGACCGATCTAATGATTTTTATTCTTAGAAATATCCTGAATGAACGGGGAATTAAGAAATGTGTAATGAAGGATATAAATAATGGAAATTAAGTATGGTGGAGGAATCAACGAAGAAAAGTTATTTTGCTAATTATTATACGAATGAATATTCAAAATGTCGCTCAACGACTACTAAACTATTTAATTAACACTAACCTCACCACCCCTAGTCAAATGACTGGTTTAAATATCTAATTTAAAATTGTACA